>NC_045966.1:39044900-39239900 GCF_010909765.2 Amblyraja radiata
CTCTTTCTCTCTCTCTCTGCCCTCGCTCTCTCTCTCATGATACCAGTGCTCGCTGCCTAGCTACCATGAAACAACGCACATGATTGGTCAATTGGCGTCTGACTCGATGTCAAACGTGCATTGATTAGACAATTACCATTGGAAAATTGGAGGTTTTTCTCATATTTTCAAAATATGTGCAGGTTTTGGTCTTGACAAGTTTCACGTATGATTTCTATAATATTTTTACACAATATGTTATAAATACAGGTTGATACGTGATTTGGGTCACGAAATGAAACGAAAAAGCACCTCGGCGTCTATGACCAGTCATCAGAAATTACATAATACATAATTACAATTAATCCATTTACAGTGTATAGATAAGGGAATAACGTTTAGTGCAAAGTAAAGCCAACAGTCCAATCAAGGACAGTCCGAGGGTCATCAAAGAGTAGATAGTAGTTCAGCACTATTCTCTGGTTATGGTAGGTTGATTCAGTTGCCTAATTACAGCTGGGAGGGAACTGCCCCGAATCTGGTGGTGTGCGTTTGTTTGCACACTTCTATACCTTTTGCCCAGGTGCGACGTGTCCTTGATTATGCTGCTGGCCTTGCCGAGGCAGTGTGAGATGTAAATGGAGCCAATAGAAGGGAAGTTGGTTCATGTGATGGTCTGGGCCGCGTCCACAATTCACTGCAATTTCTTGCGGTCTTGGATGGAGCTGTTCCCAAACCAAGCTGTGATGCATCCTGATAAAATGCTTTCTATGGTGCATCTGTCGAAGTTGGTGAGAGTTGTAGGGGACATGCCAAACATCCTAAGTCTTCTAAGGAAGTAGAGGCATTGGTGTGCTTTCTTGGTCATTGCATCAATATGGTTGGTCCAGGAGAAGTTGTTGGTGATGTTAACTCCTAGGAATGTGGCGTTTTCAATCATCTCTACGTGTGTGAACATGAAAAGGGTTGTGAAAGGAGGGGTGTGGACCATCGGATCAATAAAGGAAATGTTCAAAGGGAGCAGAAGGCATGGCTGAGGATCTGAACAAGTACTTTTCCTTGTTAAAGATAGATGTAGATGTTGCAGATAGAACCTCAACAAAGAAAGACAAGACCCTTAATCAGCTTAAAATTGAATGATGGGGAAATCATAGAGGCGTAGTCGTACAGCACGGGAACAGGCGCATTAGCCTAACTTGCCCACGCTGACCAACATGCCTCATCTACACTAGTCTAGTTTTAGACTCCCCTACCCTAAGTAAAGGACTGACTATCTACCTTATCTATGACTATAATTGTGTGTACCTCTATAAGGACACTCCTCGGCCTACCTGCTAAGGAAAAAAATTCTAGCCTATCCAATACGCTCCCTATAACTCGATCCCTTCCTGATCTGGTACTAGGAAAGGCAAATGGCATTTTAGACAATAGGTGCAGGAGTAGGCCATTCGGCCCTTCGAGCCAGCACCGCCATTCAATGTGATTTTGGACAACTGCAAGCATGTTGGAGATTAGAAATAGGACAGTATTGTTATATTTATACAAAGTGTTGGTGAAGCCCCTCTAGGTCTACTGTGCCGTTTTGGTCACTTGTTTCAGAACAGATATATTGCCATTGGTGGAAGTCCAAAGAAAAACACCGGGCAACTTCCTGAATGAATGACTGAAGAAATTAGATCTGCATTCTTTTGGGTTCTCTGAACAAGGGGGAATTGTTGAAACATATTGGGTCCCAAGGGAACATGACAGGTTAGATGTTGAAAATAGACACAAAGTGCTGGGGTAACTCACCGGGTCAGGTAGCATCTCTGGAGAAAAAGGATGGGTGTCGTTTCAGATCCAAACCCCTTCTTCAGACCGAGGTCTGTGTCTCCAGTCAGAAGAAAGGTCCCGACCTGAAAAGTCTTTTTTTTCCAGAGATGCCACCTGACCCGCTGAGTTACTACAGCACTTTGTGTCTATCTTCGATATAAACCAGCATCTGTAGTTCCTTTCTACGCAGGTTAGAGGTTGAGATGTACTCACTTGTTGCAGTCCCGAATTAGGGAAATAGTTCAAAGATATGGCGGTGATCATTTAAATGTGGAGTAATTTCTTCTCGTAGATGATGATAAATTACTGAAATTCTCTATCTTGGAGATATGATCAAGGAGCAGGTACATTTTGGAAAGTTTGGGGATATAAAGGCTCTTGGGAACTGGCATACAAGGAGTTGCGGCTTGGGGAAGATGGTGATATTGAACACTGGGGCAGGGTTGATGGGCTGAATTGCCTATTCCTATTTGTAGGAAGGAACTGCAGATGCTGGTTTGCACCAAAGATAGACACAAAATGCTGGAGTAACTCAGCGGGTCAGGCAGCATCTCTGGAGCTCCAGGGATGCTGCCTGACCCGCTGAGTTACTCCAGCATTTTGTGTCTATCTTCGATGCCTATTCCCATGTGTATCCAGAGGATTGTTTAAAAGAAGGAAAGCATCGAGACTCAGTGAATCTTTTTCAGATTGGGAGCCGATTGCTGATAGCGTGCTACAAGGATCAATACTTTGGATATTTATAACCTATTACTAGATCAGGTGTGGACCCGTTGGGCCCGTCCCCAAGGCAATATTCCACCACTGACCCGTAGCCCCCAACTGCGCAGGCGCGGCTGAGGGGTTCCCGTTGTGACGCCAGAGATTCCCGTTGTGAAGCGAGTCACGGTAACTCTCCCCCAACTGTGCCTCGCCATCCCTCTTCCTACCCCTATCCTCCTCCATTCCCCTTCATCCCCCAGCACTTCCCCTCCTCTTCACCCTCCCTCTTCTTTCCCCTCTCCTCCTCCCCTCCCACACTCCTTCCCTCTCTTTTCCCCTACCCTCAGTCACTCCCTCCCTCCATAACCTCTCTCGTCTCCATACCCCCTTCCTCTCCCTCTATCTTCCCAGCTCACCCACTCCTCACAGCCCCACTAAACTCCTCTCCCTCTATCCCCCCCCCAATCCCTACCTCTCCCACTCCCCCCTCCTCCCCATATCACCACTCCTCCCCATACTCCCTCCTCACCTCCCCCTTTCCCCTCCCTAACCCCCTCCTCTCCCTCTATCCACCTGCTCCCCCACTCCTCACCTCCCCCCAATCCCACCCCACCACAATGAAAATCGCAATGTTTTATTAAAATGAAACCTCCCCCCTATCCCATCTCCCCCACCCACCCTGTCCACAAAGAAAATCACATTTTAAAAAAATATGAAATTCTCAATAAAATCTTGTTTTTTCTTTCAAATAACCTAAACGCAATGTTAGCTGTAAATAAAAATGGAAGAATTTGATTAAAACTGATTTTTTTTGAAAATCACAATTTATTTTTAATGTAAAGAGATTTGGGACCCCATTGTGACATCGAACGCGGCTTGCCCTGAATGCAGGGCATGGAAAAGTGCTTTGAAAAGTGATTTTTGTAAAGTTTAAAATGTCAATAACTTGTAAAATATACCATCAATCTGAACAAAACTTGTTTATTTTACATCACAGGACACTGGTGAGTAAGGTGGGCCAAAGAATGGATTCAGTAGAGAATGTTTTATTGTCGTACATGTCCCAAAACAGAACAATGAAATTCTTACTAATAGCATCACAACTGACATGTAAAGATAGTACTCTGTAAAAGCCAAAAAAAACAAATGAGAAAAAGTTCACTGTGTGTATATATATGTTTGTGTGTGTGTATATTATATGTATATATATAAACCATAGACAAATAAATAAACAATGAAACAATTAACACGCAAATCAAAAATAATGCCCCATGTCTATATAGTTTGGAGCCTATTTGCAGTTTGTAGTGTTCAATAGCATGATAGTGGTAGGGACGAAGCTGCTCCTGAACCTGGATGTTACAGTTTCAGGCTCCTGTACTTTCTTCCTGATGGCAGGAGTGAAATGAGAGCATGGCCATTATGGTGTAGGTCTCTGATGATGTTGGCTGCCTTTTTGAGGCAGAAACTCTTGTGGATAGAACCCTTCAATGGTGGGGAGGTCAGTACCCGTGATGGAATGGGCATTGTTCGCCACTTTGTGCCATCTTCTTAGTTCTTGGTTACAGAGAAGACGTTTTGTTTTCAGTGAGATTGTATTGTACTGCAAGAGGTGGTGGGATTAGAGTATAAAGTAAGGAAATCTTGCTGCATTTGTAGAAGCTGTTGGTGAGGTATCAATGCTTACAGTGCTGTTTGGTCTGAGTAATATACTTGTGGTGGTCCAATGAAAATTCACTATAGATGTCCAACCATCTGTCTATCAAAACACCCCCTCACCTATTACCTGCCATGCTTTGCCCTACCCCTCCTCTTTTCCAGCTATCTTCCCCACCCCCTCCCTGCCTCCCACCCTCCCAGCCTATATTCAGTCTGAAGAAGGATCCTAATCTGGATTTAAAAATTAGCAAAGCAAGATGCAAGGAAAGACCGAATTTGCTGGAGTAACTAAGAAGGAAGGTAGTATCTCTGGAGAACATGGGTAGATTCAGATCAGGGCCCATATTCAGACCTTTTGAATCTCTTATCATAGCAACAGCCCCTTGTCCAAGAGATAGAAAGCTATGGTTTTAATAGTGGACCAGACTCACTTGCACAAGGAGAGAGTTAACTGACATTGATTGGGGAGAATGTATTGAAAGGTACAACAGTGGCTGATCAATGCCTAGCATTTAAAGAAATGATCCTTACTTGAAGAAAAAAAAATCTCCTCTGGGGCAAACATCATCCATGGCTAAATTAGAGAAATTAAAGATAATAATACATCGATCATCTTATAAATTGCCAAAGATAGGATTTTACAACTCTGTAAAAGGGGATGAGTAGATTGACCAAAGAAAGACAATATGAGAATAAACTGGCCTTTAAATATTGTCAGTAGGTTAAAAAGAAAACGACCAGCCAAGGCAAGTATGGATTTCTTGCGGGTAGATGGGAGCGTTTTATATTGTGCCAGAAGGGTATAGTCGAGGAATGAAGTGGCAGTCGGGATATTGAGCTTGTGAACATAGGGACATCTCTGAGCTGGAGACAGCTGTGCAGCCAAAACAGCAGCTGCCATTATACTCAACAAGTGGTGATGAGGGCGACCATGGCATCCAGGCAGGTTACCAACACTTGGGGGCAGGTACTGGCAGTCTCCATTCAATGTGCTGGTGGTCTTGGTGGTTGCTCCACACTACCCTCATAAGGCTGATTCTCCACATCGGTCATTGGGGCAGCTCATTGTTTACCAAGAGCATGCATCTGGCACAGCAGCAGGAAAGAGTAGGCAGTCCAGTGCAGCAGTGCGGTCGGTAACACACCTCTCTGTACACAATACTGTAATAGCCCTTGGTTGAGGGTTTTTAGTTTAGATTATTGTCATGACGTACAGTGAAAAGTTGCTTGTTGCGTCAGTGGAAAGCCGATACATTATTACAATCAAGCAAGTTGATGCCTTGATTTACTGCAGTTCTGCTTGGACGATGTGTTTGAAATCCCACGTTGTGTTTGAAATCCCAGGATTTTAACCTCCTGATGTTAGGATGACGGCAAACAATATATTTTCAAATCGGGGCTTTTGGCTGTAAGGCTGTGCTCCCATGTGCCTGTTTCCTTTATCTTGCTCGTGGTTGGGATTGGCGATGTTGTGGATAAAGTCTTAAGTACCTGTGACTGATGTTGTAGACGCTAACCTGCAGCACTGGTTGAAGAAGTGACTATTCAGAATGGTCTAATGTTGTGACATCACATTTACGGCCATCTAGTGCTGTCAAACTATACTTGCACTGCTAGTGGTCTTTAACAACCTTATTTTTAACAGTATTCTTTTGTATGGGTGGGAAGGGACTGCAGATTACACTAGGTTTACACTAAAGATAGACACAAAATACCGGAGTAGCTCAGTCAGGCAGCATCTCTAAAGAAAATGAATAGGTGCTGTTTTGAGTTGAGTCTGAAGGGTCTTGAAACCCTCTGAGTTTCTCCAGCACTTTGTGTCTACCTTCTTTTGTATGGGGATAGCTTAGTTTATCTATATCCCGGAGATTTGAAAAAGGTACTTTTTGGTAGAGTGGGTGTTCTTTTAGATATAGATAGGGTGAATGCAGAGTCTTTTTCCCCAAAGTAAGGGGATCAAGAGCCAGAGGACAGAGGTTTTAAGATGAAAGGCGAAAGATTTAATGCTAACGGGGGGGGAGGGGGGGGGGGTAATATTTTTCACACAGAGGGTGGTGGGTGTATGGAACGAACTGCCAGAAGAAGTAGCTGAGGAAGGTACTATATCAGCATGTAAAAGACACTTGGATAGGTACGTCGATAGGAATGATTTAGAGGGATATGGGCCAAACTGGAAAATGGGACTGGTTCGGATGGGTCTGCATTGATGAGTTGGGTCAAAGAGCTTGTGCTGTATGACTACATTCTCTGTAGACAATGCAAGGTAGAATTACTGGTCTGTTTGTTTCAGATCACAGATCTGTCATGTCAGGAGAGATTGAGATGTCAAGGTCTGTTCAAGAATTTAGGCGCATGAGTAACATTATTAAAATGTACAGTATTCTGATAGGGTAGGTGTGGGAAGAATGTTTCTTCAGACTGGAACCTACAACTTGGAGTCAATCTCAGAATAAGGGTTAGGTTATGTGAATGTGAATTTCTCTCATACAGATATGAATCTATGGAATTCTGTCCTGGAGAGTTTGATTGCATTCAATACTAAGGACAGTAGACTTTTGGATATTCAATAAATTGAAAGATAGAAGGCTACGGTAGGAAAATAGTGCTGAGATGGAAGGTAACCATGATCTTGCTGAATCGTGGAACAGGCTTGAAGAACTGAAGAAGTCTATATTACTCTCATTTCTCAAGTTCAAACCCTCGCCGTAAAGCTTTAGCTAGAATGGAACTGCCCAAGTTACATTTTGGTGTTGGGTTGGGTACACAGCGTCTATTAAAAGATTACACAATTTGATGTGAATGTGAAATGACACACACCACAAGCCTGGTGAGTGTGCTTCCTCCCGATCAGCTCAGCAAAGCAAAAGCATTGCATTGAATCGGTCTGAGCTTCACTGCTGACCTACATTGCATGACTTGGGTGTTTCCCCACAAATTATTTTATGCAATATGAGGAAATGACTTGAATCCCTCCATTTTGAAAATATTGCAGGATAAAATACATTTAATTTTAAGTAGGAAAAGAAAAAGAGAAAATCCATCTCTTTCATAACCACATCCCAAAGTACTTATGACATTGTTTTGAAGTGTGGCATGACAAATTGTGCCCAGGCCCTACAAATAGGACCATGAGAGCGACTATAATTTCTGGTGTTGGTGAAATTTGAATATTGTACCCCTTCGACCCTGACCCCGGGTGCCATCTGTGTGGAGTTTGTTCGTTCCACGTGGGTTTCCTCCACGTGCTCCAGTTTCCTCCAAATCCCAAAGACGTGCGGGTTTATCGGTTAATTGTCTTTCTGTAAATTGCCCCAAATGTGCAGGGAATGGATGGAAAAAGTGGGATAACATAGAGCTAGTATGAACGGGTGATCGATGATCAGTGTGGACTCAATGGGCCAAAAGGCCTGTTTCCATGCTGGATCTCTAAACTAAACTAACCTTAACTAAAAAAGACTGAACAGAGTGGGAGTGAAACAGGTGACTGGAAGCTTGTATTGTTTTGTAATTAATTTATTAGCCAGGTATGTAAAAACATATAAGGCATTTGATTTGCCACACAGTCATACCAAAAAAGCAACAAGACACACAACTACATAAAAATTAACATAAACATCCAGCACAGTGCAGTGTGATGGAAGGCAATAACGTATTATCTTCTTCCCTCCTTTTCTCCTGCAGTCGGGGCAGTCGAACCATCCGTAGTCAGGACGGTCGAAGCTCCCGCACGGGGCATTCGAAGCTCCTGCTGCTTGGAGCTCCCAAAGTCGGTCCATAACCAAGGGACCGTGAGCTCCACGACGTTAAGTCTGCAGGCTCCTGTGGTTGGAGCTCCTGGAGTTGATCCCTGACAAAGGGATCGCAAGCTCCACGATGTTAAGTCTGAAGGCTCCTGCGGTTGGTGACCCCAAAGTCAATCCCCAGTAAGAGGCCGCCAGCTCCTCGATGTTAGGCCGCAGTGCGAACGGAGATACGATACTGAAAAGTCTCATCTCCGTCGAGGAAAGAGATAAAATAAAGTTTCCCCCACCCCCCACATAATACAAAACTAAAGATACATCAATACATACATTTACCAACAAACTAAAAACAAAAAAGAAGAAAAGAACAAGATAGACCTTGGCGAGGCTGCCATCATACGGCGCCACCTGATGGAATAACTGGAGTGACTGTTGTGCAAAGACCGCAGATCTCCCAATCTACATTTGGTTTCATGTTTGGAGTCTTCTCTACAGTGCAGCGAGGGTGACCGCCAAACCTCCAGTCACCTGTCATTCTAATTCTTTGTCCTACTTTTGACTGCAGTCTGGGGCTTTGTCGGAAAAGTGTCACAGATCAGTTAGGGTGGCACAGCGGTAGAGTTGCTGCCTCACAGCACCAATGACCAAGGTTCGAACCTGACTATGGGTGCTGTCTGTATGGAGATGGTACGTTCTCCCTGAGACGGTGTGGGTTTTCTCCAGGTGCTCCAGTTTCTTCCCACGCCCCAAAGACGTACAGATTTGTAGTTTAATTGACCAGTAAAAATTGTAAATTTCCCCCTAGTGTGTACGGGTTGATCACTGGTCGGCCCGGACTCGATAGGTTGACGGGCTTGCTTCCGTGTTATATCTCTAAAGTCAAAAGCAAAGTACGCTGGTGAAGCACCACCTCTTTTGTTTGGGCTCATTACAATCTCTCTCCACAGATTTTAGTGTTTATTTCAATCTCAATTTGTTCATTTCTGCCCCTCTGATGGAATTTGAAGTCTCTTCAACCTCAACTAGTTTAATCTGCAGCAACTCTCACACATTCCTGCTCTCCACCCAGTCCCTTTCATATTCTCATTTGTTTCACTGCCATTAACCTCAAACATGAACCAGACAACAAAAAACCGGAAAAAAAGAAAAAAAAGAGAGCAGAAAACAGACGAAAAAAGAGAAAAAAAGAGCAAGAGAAAAAAGAAAGAGAAACGAAAACCCTCGTAAGTAGAAGAAAAAAAGAGCAAAAACCACCTCGCTACCGCCCCCATCTCCTCCCCCCCCACTCCACCCCTCACTCTCCACCCCCTCAGCTCTCTCCCTCCCTCTCTCTCCCTCCCCCCCTCCCTCTCTCTTTCTCTCTCTGTCCATTTTTGAGCTCCAAGTAATGACATCAGTTGAGCAATAGATGGCACCATGCACCTTTAACTCAAAGTTTAAAAACATGATTCAACTGAGCCATGTCTTGTAAAATGTTTACTTAAATGTGAACACAATTTTAATCCAGGACAATGCAGTTTAGAGTGCCATGTACAATCAGGGTGCTGCCGTGCTCCTGGATTTCTTCCTTTTGTCCTTTGCCCTATATATAATTTGTCTCTCTGTACCTGAACCTTTCTACAAAGTGTTACAGCCTGCCACTATTAGTAATTTACTTATTGGGTATATAAACTTAGATTTGCTCCTTGCGTACTTTTGAGGTACAAAATGAGGTACTAAAGTTGAGATAATTGTGTTTTTATAATTTTCATTTATCTTTGAAATAACCAATGTGCTGTGCAATTTACCTCTTTATGGAGTCATACAACGTGGAAACAGGCCCTTCGGCCTAACTTGTCCATACCAACCACACAGTCCCATCTACAGTAGTCCCACATGCCTGTGTTTGGCCCATATCCCTCTAAACCTGTCCTATCCATGTACCTGTCTAATTCTTTATTAAATGATGCAATTGTCCCTGCCTCAACTAACTTCACTGGCAGCTTAGGCTATACACCCACCACCCTTTGTGTAAAAATGTTACCCCCCTCAGATTCTTATTAAATCTTTCCCCCTTCACCTTAAACCTATATATAAACCTTTATATATCCTGTTGGTAGTTAAAGAAAACACAGAACAGCAGAGAAACAGGCCCTTCTGCCCACAATGTCCATGTTGAACATAATGTACATTAAACTAATCTCTGCCCGCACTTGATCCCTATCCTTCCATTCCCAGCATATCCATGTGCCTGTGTAGAAAGGAACTGCAGATGCTGGTTTATACTGAAGATAGACATAAAGACAGCGAGTCAGGCAGCATCTCTGAAAAATAAGGATTGGCAGCTTTTTGGATCTGTACCTAACATAGAACGAATGTGAATGGGTAATCGATGGTCTGCATGGACACAGTGGAATGAGGGACCTGTTTCCATTCTGTATTTCTAAACTGTAAACTCTATTTTAATCAATCCCTAGTCTTTTTTAAAGTAAGTGCATTTTTGAGAACAAACATTAACATGTTTGTACAGAGTAAAAGCCCTGTCCCACTGTACGGGTTCGTTCAAGAGCTCTCCTGAGTTTAAAAAAAAAAATCAAACTCGTGGTAAGCACGTAGAATGAACGTAGCGGGTACGTCGGAGCTCGGGGACGTCTCTTAGCGGCTCGTGACGCTAACGGCAGGTACTCGGGAAATGCGGTAAGCTCGGGAAGACTCGTGAAGATTTTTCAACATGTTGAAAAATGTCCACGAGAGCCCCGAGTACCGACGAGCGGCCATTACCGTAAATCTCCGCGTTCGAATCAGGGCAAACTCGGGAGAACGCTTGAATGAACTCGTACAGTGGGACAGGGCTTTTATATTTAGAAAGAAAGTGGATGGATGGGGCATTGTTTGGTATTGGCAAAATAGATACTGAAATACTAATAATTTGAATGATTTCTGAAGATATTCGAATTAATCTAATTTTATCTGTCTTACTTTCATTCAGCTTCACGAGCGGGTGAAAAGAAAATTGAAAGCCGACGGTTCTCCTCTGAATGGAGATCAGCTGAATGGGTTTGTGGACGGGAGCTATTTGGGGACCAAGAAGCTCCAACTGAATGGGGACTTTGTGGTTAATGGCTCCTCCAATGGGATGCCATCTATGTCTCCACTCCACACAAGGGAAAAAAGGTCTGTTGTCAGGGATGGAACCCAAGGCAATGGGAATCTACCTATAAACTTGGACAACTTGAAGAAAGAATGTCTTCCGGATTCCAATGTGCAGATGAACGGAAACAGTGACGGTGTTGATGGCTTCACTCTTATTAAGGAGCTGAAGCAAGAACCATCTCTGGATTTAGCTTGTGTCAACCCATCAGGTACTTCTCTCTCCCAGAACAACATGTTCCCGGATATTAACTTGAACGAACAAGAATGGCAGGAGTTGTTTGATGAATTAAATCGTTCAGTGCCAGATCAAGATATACAGGATCTTTTCAATGAGGATTTTGAGGAGAAGAAGGATATTGAACCAACTGGTTCTGATCAGACCTCCTTATCAGACAACATCATTATAAAAACAGAGTTTTCTCCATCCTCATTTGAGCATGAACAAACAGGATCTCCGCAGCCTAGGCCATCTCCCTCAGGACCTTCATTCCCGAGCGTGTCTTTAGCTTCTGTGACTACTGCCCCATCAGTCTCCCAGCCAGTTGCACAAGCCACGGGGCCCACTCCAGCATGCCCAAGGCCTACATCTAGTGTTCTCCTGCCTGGCAACCCTGCGATGTCCGTAGAGCGCTCTCATGCGCAGCAGCTCCAGCAGATGGCTGCCAACCAGAAGCAGAGGGCCCAACTCATGCAGAAGCAGCAGGTACAACACACCTCGCCCAACCAGGTCCAGAACTGGTCGGCGGCACCTACTCAAAGTCCACTGGGCAGCCCCTTCAGCCACGAGAAGCCCAGCAGCCCTTCATTGTACCAGCAGGGCTTCAATCAGAAACTTTCCATGGCCAGCATGCCACCAAAGAGCTCCGCCAAAGCTGGTGGCACCTACCTGCAGCCAAATCGTGTGGCAATTCTGAGCCAGCCTCCGAACTCTTTGGGGCCAAACTCCACGAGCAGCCAGGCTCCGTTGCTGAACTACGCTAACACTAAACGGTTGACCCATTTCGAAATGTCCGACGGCCAAAGAGTGGTGGTACAGAACCAGAACAAAACCGCAATGTTCGCGTACATGAGGCAGCAGCAGCAGCTTTCCCACCTCGGCGAGGAACAGAAACGACTGCTCGTGATGAAACAAAAGGAGCTGACCCAGAGTAGCATGACGTACAGACCTCATCTGCAGCACAGCCAGGTAAGAATACTGTGTACATTTCTGTTGTATAACTGCTCAGAGTCTTGCTTATTTAATGAAAACCCATGCTTGGTTTAGACATACAGCATGGGAAACAGATCCTTCACACCACTGATTCCACACTGACCATCGGTCACCCGTTCAAACTAGACTTTAGAGAAACAATGCGGAAACAGGCCCTTCGGCCCACCGGGTCCTTGCTGACCAGCGATCTCCATTCACTGGCCGACACACTAGAGAGAATTTGCATTTTTTTAACCAGGCCAATTAACCTACAAACCTGTACATCTGTGGAGTGTGGGAGCAAACTAGCGCCCAGAGAAAATAAATGTGACAGGGAGAACGTACAAACTCTGTGCAGACAGCACATGTAGTGCAGAACCAGCCCTGGTTTAGTTTAGAGGTACAGCACTGAAACAGGCCCTTCAGCCCACCGGGTCCTTGCCGACCAGCAATCCGCACATGCTAGCACTATCCTGCACACGAGGAACAATTTCCAAGTATTTGCAAGTATGATGTTGTGGGAATTACAGAGACATGGGCTGCAAGAGGGCCAGGGCTGGGAACTGAATATTCAAGGGTATACGTCCTATTGAAAAGACAGACATGTGGGCAGAGGGGTAGCTCTGTTGGTGAGGAATGAAATTCAGTCCCTTGCAAGGGGTGACATTGAAACAGGAGGTGTGGAGTCAGTATGGCTAGAACTAAGGAATTGTAAAAGACCCTAATGGGACTTATCTACAGGCCCCCAAACAGTAGTCTGGATATAGGGTGCAAGTTGAATCAGGAGTTAAAATTGGTATGTCGTAACGGTAATGCTACGGTTGTTATGGGAGATTTCAACATGCAGGTAGACTGGGAAAATCAGGTTGGTACTGGACCCCAAGAAAGGGAGTTTGTGGAGTGCCTTCGTGATCCAGAGCCGCTGTCTGAAAAAAGCTCAGAGAATTGCTAAGGACAAACTGCACCCCCTCCACATACACCTGGATCTCCTGCCATCAGGCAAGAGATATCACAGCATCAAAGCCCGGACTACAAGACTGCTAAACAGCTTCCTGCCACAGGCTGTGAGGCTGCTAAACAGTCACTCTGTACTCACAGTCACCTGATTCTGAGGCTTGGCACGGACACTTTAATAACTGGCACTGGCCACTTTAATAACTGGCACTGGCCACTCAAATCAGCTGCCCCGGACATTTTTATGATTTGTTTGACTGTATTTTAACGTTGTTGTTTTACCTGCTTTTAACTATTTATACTGTTCCATCAGGGACTGGATTGTTTTTAGTGTTATTATGTGTGAAATGTTTTAAATTTCATGTGCGATGCTCCGGTATTCCCTGGGAAACATCTTTTCATTTTGCACTGTACAACTGTTGCTTGCAAGATGACAATAAAGGTTGGTTGATTGATTGATTGAGTGATGGATTCTTAGAGCAGCTTGTACTGGAGCCTACCAGGGAGAAGGCAATTTTGGATTTAGTGTTGTGTAATGAACCGAATTTGATAAGGAACTCGAGGAAAAGGAGCCATTACGAGGTAGTGACCATAATATGGTAAGTTTTAATCTACAATTTGCGAGGGAGAAGGGTAAATCGGAGGTGTCCACTGAACAAAGGGGATTATGGAGCCATGAGGGAGGAGCTGGCCAAAGTTGGCTGGAAAGATACCCCAGGAAGGATGACAGTGGAGCAACCATGGCAGGTATTTCTAGGAATAATACAGAAGATGCAGGGTCAGTTCATTCTTAGGAGGAAGAAAGATTCCAAGGGGAGTAAGGGGCCACCGTGGCTGACAAGGGACGTCAGGGACAGTATAAAAATAAAAGAGAAGAAGTACAACATAGCAAAGATGAGCGGGAAGCAAGAGGATTGGGTAATGTTTAAAGAGCAACAGAAGATAACTAAAAAGGAAATACGGGGAGAAAAGATGATGTACGGAGGTAAGCTAGCCAAGGATATAAAGCAGGATAGTAAAAGCTTCTTTAGGTATGTGAAGAGGAAAAAATTAGTTAAGACCAAAGTTGGACCCTTGAAGACTGAAAAAGGTGAATTTATTATGGGGAACAAGGAAATGGCAGATGAGTTGAACTGGTACTTTGGATCTGTCTTCACTAAGGAGAACACAAACAATCTTCCTGATGTACTAGTGGCCAAAGGATCTGGGGTGGCTGAGGATCTGAAGGAAATCCAGATTAGGCAGGAAATGGTAGACTGATGGGGCTGAAGGCTGATAAATCCCCAGGGCCTGATGGTCTGCATCCCAAGGAACTTAAGGAAGTGGCTCTAGAAATCGTGGAAGCATTGGTGTTCATTTTCTAATGTTATCCCACTTTTTAAGAAAGGCGGAGAGAGAAAACAGGGAATTATAGACCAGTTAGCCTGACATTGGTGGTGGGGAAGATGCTGATGAAACAGCGGCACATTTGGATAGCGGTAATAGGATCGCATGGTCCTAGTCAGCATGGATTTACGAAGGGGAAATCGTGCTCGACTAATCTTCTGGAATTATATGAGGATGTAACTAGGAAAATGGACAAGGGGAGCCAGTGGATGTAGTGTACCGGATGTAGTGTACCTGGACGTTCATAAAGCATTTGATAATTTGACTGCAGCTATTTACAATATACGTCAATGATTTCGATGTAGTTATTCAAAGTAACATTAGCAAATTTGCAGATGACAGAAAGCTGGGTGGCAGTGTGAACTGTGAGGAGGACATAATGAGAATGCAGGGTGACTTGGACAGGTTGGGTGAGTGGGCAGATGCATGGCAGATGCAGTTTAATGTGGATAAATGTGAGGTTATTCATCGGTCAATGCAGGTACAGCACGCAGTGAAAAAAGTGAATGGCATGTTGGCCTTCATAACAAGAGGAGTTGAGTATAGGAGCAAAGAGGTTCTTCTGCAGTTGTATAGGGCCCGATTGAGATCACACCTGGAGTATTGTGTGCAGTTTTGGTCTCCTAATTTGAGGAAAGACATTCTTGCTATTGAGAGAGTGCAGCGTAGGTTCACAAGGTTAATTCCCGGGATGGCCGGACTCTCTTATGCTGAGAGAATGGAGCGGCTGGGCTTGTACACTCTGGAATTTAGAAGGATGAGATGGGATCTTATTGAAACATATGATTATTAAGGGTTTGGACACGCTAGAGGCAGGAACCATGTTCCCTATGTTGGGGGAGTCCAGAACCATGGGCCACAGTTTAAGAATAAGGGGTAAGGCATTTAGAACGGAGATGAGAAAACACTTTTTCACACAGAGAGTTGTGAGTCTGTGGAATTCTCTGCATCAGAGGGCGGTGGAGGCCGGTTCTCTGGATACTTTCATGAGAGAGCTTGATAGGGCTCTTAAAGTTGACGGAGTCAGGGGATGTGGGGAGAAGGCAGGAACGGGGTACTGATTTTGGATGATCAGCCATGATCACACTGAATGGCGGTGCTGGCTCGAAGGGCCGAATGGCCTACTCCAGCACCTATTGTCTATTTACCAAAGCCAACTTGTACGTCTTTGGAGTGTGGGAGTAAATCGGAGCACCCAGAGAAAACGTACAAACCCTGTACAGACTGCGCCCCTAATCAGGATCAAATCTGCGTCCCTGACGTCGTAAGGGAGCTACTCTACTGCTGTGCCGTCGTGCTGCTCCTCCCTCTCTGTCCCGTAACTCTGGCGTTGTAAAGCAGCAGCTCTGCTGCTGCGCCATTATGCCACCTTAAGCCCTTTAGCGATACAAGCCCTTTTGCCCAACTTGCCCACGCCAACCAACCAACCAATCTACACTAGTCCCACCTGCCTGCATTTGGCCCATATTCCTCTAAACCTATCCTATCTTTTAGTAAGGCATCAAAGGTAAGCAGAGAATGGGTTTGAGAGGGAAAGATAGAGCAGTCATGATTGAATGATGGAGTAGACTCCATGGGCCGAATGGCCGAATTCTAGCTCGTATGGCTTATGGTATCCATGCTGACCATAGATCACCCCTTCACACCAGTTCTGTTATCCCACTATCACATGCATTCCCTTCATACTTGGGGAAATTTTACAGAGGCCAATTAACCTACAAACCTGCACGTCTTTGGGATGTGGGTGGAAATGGGAGCAGACCCACTTGGTCGTAGGGAGAATGTTCAAACTCCACACAGACTGTACCTGAGGTCAGGATCAAACCCAGGCTCTGGCGCTCTGAGACAGCAGCTCTACTGGCCACTCCACTGTGGAGCCAAGTGATAGCCGCCTTATTTGTGGTTTGATTACACAGGTTTAGTGAATGAATAAAAGTACAAAGGTACCATTCACAGGAGACCTGTGTACCACCCTTTCCCTTATTCACAGATTTTCTATAAGGTTTGCAACATCATTCTTCTTTTGTGCCTCTGGTTATCATCATTCTGCTGCCTTTTGTTGAAGAAAGTAGTTGTTCTTCCTCTTGTGTCACCTTTGTTCGAAACTGCAATTAACAATTGTTTGCACCATTCCAGCAGTAGTGTTTAGTTTAGTGCTCACACTAGTTCTATGTTATCCCACTTTCTCATCCACTCCCTGCAAACTCGGGGGTAATTTACAGAGGGCAAATTAACTTACAAACCTGCACATCGTTGAAATTTGGGAGGAAACCAGAGCACCCGGAGGAAACCCACGAGATCACAGGGAGAACGGGCAAACTCCACACAAATAGCACCCGTAGTCAGGATCGAACACAGGTCTCTGGAGCTGAGGCAACGACTCTACTGCTGTGCCACTGTAACCAATATTTTATGAAGTGAAATCATAAGCTCGCTGCCATGCCTCTCAGAAGCCCTTAGTCGCACCTGCTGCTTAACTCTTCAACGTGAGAAAGCTGGTGCCACGCAGCGCCTGAGCCCCTGGTTCAATCCGGACAATCTGCTGTCTGTGTGGAGTTTGCACGTTGTCCCTGCAACTTCTTGGGTTATCTCTTGATGATCCAGTTTCCTCCCATTCAAAAAGATGTGTGGGTAAGTAGTCTTATTGGCCTCCGTAAATTGTTGCTAGTGTGGAAGGATCTGGGGCAAGTATTTTAAAAAGGTATTATTTGAGGATTTGTGTAAATGTGTGGCTGATGGTTGAATGGATGGTCGGCCAAAGGCCTGTTTTCATTCTATTATCCCTGACTTGATTTTTTTGATTGAAAGAGACAGCATGGCAATAGTTTAGCTTTATTTTATTGTTGCATGTACTGAGGTACAGTGAAAAAGTGTACAGTGGAAAACGTTTTGTTGTGAGCTATCGATCAGCGGAAAGACTATACCAAGTCCAGGCCGACCATTGATCACCCGTTCTTCATAAAGATTGGGTGGATTGTGGCATTATGATGAGAGAAACCTTGGTTGAAAATAGGATACAACATCAAGAGTTCAATTCTAAAAGAGCTGCAACCGCAGGGACCTGTGCTACGTGTATAAATCGCGCAGCCAATTCAGACTCATACTAGGCGTATGATTTATACACGTACTTCTGTCTCTGTTTTTGCAGCTCTTGTTGAATTTACCCTTGAAGTTGTATCCTATTTCCAACCCAGGTATAGCTGCAGTTCCCTATATTAAACTTTATTAAGACCACGTGGGTTTCCCCAGGGTACTCTTATTTCCCCTCGCATCCCAAAGACTTGTGGGTTTGTCGTTAGTTGCCCCAAGAGTGTAGCGAGTGGATGCGAAAGTGGGATAACATCGAACTACAGTGAGCGGGTGATCGATGGTCGTTGTGGACTTGGTGGACCGAAAAGCCTGTTTCCATGCTGTATCTCTAAATGAAACTCTAAAGCTGTTATTACATTATCTCTCTGTACTCATAAAGACAGAGACATTTTGAAGCAAGTTCTCTGGGCTGAGATGCCGCTACGACTGCATGGACTATGCATGGATGTCCTTTGTGAAATGCATTGTTGAACAATGCTTATTCAAATATTGATAGCTGAACAAAATATTCAGACTTTCAGATGTCTTATTTGTGACACCATCAGTTTTACAGCACTACCTGTTTTTTTATTTTAACCAAGTCAATGTCAGGCATTTTAAAATTAGATCAACAGCTGGCAAAACCCTACCACCAAATGAAGTGTGAGGAGTTTCAGGGTCTAAGCCACCTGAATCTCGGTCACACTTCTTACCCACCCAACTGACTCCCAGTTACATGGATGTTGCCAGAACTCGAGGGCCTGAGCTGCAGGAAAAGGTTGGGCAGGCTAGGACTTTATTCCCTGGAGCGCAGGAGGATGAAGGATGATCTTATAGAGGTGTATATAAAATCACAAGCGTGAATGCACAGCATTTTACCCAGAGTAGGGAATCAAGAACGCAAGGTCATAGGTTTAAGGTGAGAGGGGAAAGATTGAACAGGAACATGAGGGGCACATTTTTCTGGGCATATGGAACAAGCTGCCAAAGGAGGTAGTTGAGGCAGATACAATAACATTTACAAGACATTTGGACAGGTACATGGATGGGATAGGTTTAGAGAGATATGGGCCAAACGTAGGCATGTGGGACTAGTGTAGATGGAGCATCTTGGTCAGCATGGGCAAGTTGGGCTGAAGGTCCAGTTCCCAGCTGGAGGGCTGTATAACTGTGAGCTATGGCCATGGTGACAGATCCTTTGCACCTGCTACTAACTGTGGTCAGAAGGCCTAGATTGGTGAGCAGCATTAGCAATAGACCAGTCGGGCTGAATGCGGAGTTTCTGCGCGTTACTTAATTTATAAAATTAATTATTGTGCCTCTTTGGTTGTAAATAGGATCAACATCCAGGAAACGTCACCAGGACGCAAAATGCCGTCCAGGGATCGGGTCCAACGACGCAGCCTCCCCCGGTTTCCATTGCCGGCAGCCACGCCAACGCGGGTTACCTGAGTGGCCAACAGCAGGCTGTGGCCATGAAGCAGCAGCTGTTGATGGATCAGCAAAAACAGCGAGAGCAGCAACTGCAGCTGATGGAGCAACAGAAGCAGCAGTACCTGCAGCGGCAGCAGCAACTCCTGGCCGAGAGGGTGCGTGACATGGCATTGCTCATTCAAACACTCTGGCATAATCTTCATCTGTGGGGAACTGCGTCCATTTCCTGTTAACGCACGTAGAAACAAAGAACAGCCGGTGCTGGTTTATACCAAAGGTGGAGATAAAGTGCTGGAGTAACTCTGGAGTAAGGCAGCATCTCTGGAGAAAAAGGACCGGTGAAGTTTCGGGTCAGAACCTAAAGAGAAAGGTCCTGACACAAATCATCACCTGTCCTTTTTCTCCAGCGATGCTGCCTGACCCACTGAGTTACACCAGCACTTTGTTTCTATCCTCTTAATGCATCATCTCCCTTAACTTCCTTAATTTGAAGAAACCCACTAACTGCAATAAAGTTTAATACAAATGATGCAAGTGCAAAGTACTGCATCGCGGCTGGAAATAGGATACACCATCAAGAGTAAATTCTCAAAGTGCTGCAATGGCAGAGACAGGAGTACATGTATAAATCATGCAACGAGTTTGAGTCGGATTGGCTGCATGATTTATACATGTACCCAGGTCTCTGCTGTTGCAGTTCTTTTGCCTCTGCAACTCAATGCACCTGATTTTCTGCAGCGTTCAGCACTCTAAAGCATCCTAAAAACAAGGAACTGCAGGTACTGGTTGAGAAAAAAAGACAGTGCTGGAGTTTGATACGAAAATAGGTGGAGGTGGCTGGTAGTGTAGAGAAAACAGGGACTCTGCAGAAGGACTTGGATAGGTTGAGAGAGTGGGCAAAGAAGTGACAGTTAGAATACAGTGTAGCAAAGTGTGGAGTCGTGCATTTGGTAGTAGGAATAAAGGAATAGACTATTTTCTAAATGGCGAGAGAATCCACAAATCGGATGTGCAAAGGGACTTAGGAGTGCTGGTGCAGGATTCCCAAAAAGTTAATTTGCAAGTCGAATCGGTAGTAAGGAAGGCAAACGCAATGCTAGCATTTATTTAAAGAGGACTTTGAATTCAAAAACAGGGATGTAATGCTGAGGCTCTATAAGGCGCTTTTGTGAGCGATTTTGGACACCATAATCTGAGGAAGGATGTGCTGGCTCTGGAGCGGGTCCAGAGGAGGTTTACAAGAATGATCCCAGGAATTAGTTGGTTAACATATGGTGAGCGTTTGATGGCTATGGGCCTGTACTCGCTGGAGTATAGAAGGATGAGTGAGGACCTCATTGAAACTTACTAAGTAGTGGAAGGCTTGGACAGAGTGAATGTGGAGAGGACGGTTCCACTAGTGGGAGAATCTAGGACCAGAGGTCATAGCCTTAGAAATAATGGATATTCCAGGAAGGAGACGAGAAGGAATTTCATTAGTCAGAGGGTGGGGAATCTGTGGAATTCTTTGCCACAGAAGGCTGCGGAGGCCGTCAATGAATATTTTTACAGCAGAGATAGATAGACTTGTGATTAGTACGGGTGTCAGGGATTGCGGGGAGAAGGCAGGAGAATGGGGTTAGGAGGGAGAGATAGATCAGCTGTGATTGAATGGCGGAGTAGAATTGATGGGCTGAATGACCTAATTCTACTCCTATCCCTTATGACCATGGTAACTCGGCAATCGGGCAATGTCAGGTTGGGAAGGGTCACAATCCATGTTCACCAGAGATGCTACCTGATCCGCTGAGTTACCTCAGAACTGCGTATCCTTTGTTGATGTCGGTTTACAAACAAAAAGAATTAAGTGCTGAAACTCACAAGGCTTTGTTTCACATTATTCCGTCTATGTTTCTTAACGTTTATGAAACATTTAGATAGGTGCATGGATAGGATAGGTTTAGAGGGATATGGGACCAGGTTTGGTTTAGTTTGGAGATACAGCATGGAAAAAGGCCCTTCGCCCTGCTGTGTCCACGCCGACCATCGATCACCCATTCACACTGGTTTTATGGTATCCCACTTTTGCCGAAAGTGGTGGAAGCAGATACAATTACAATGTTTAAAATACATTTGGATGAGTATTTGGATAGGAACGACAGAGAGGGATATAGACCTAATGAGTGCAAATGTGATTAGCATAGAAAAACAATGCTGGGAAGTGGAGAGGTTGATTTGGAAGTGTGCTTGTGCAAATGGCTGCCTCCATTACTGTAAGCGATCATCATTTTGTGATAATGAATGTTAATGTTGGAAAGATCTATGTGTCCTGCAATTCATTTAAAGCAGGTAATTAAATGTTGGCCTTAAGTACAACAAAGATGGAGCACAGAACTAGGGAAGTAACTCCAACTGCATGGCCTTTTGAAGAAAGATCAAGTAGAGTGGACTTAGACTTTCTGGGTTTAATAGGGATTTAAAGGTGATCTTATTGACACATGAGAAATTCTGAAGTTTTGGCAGGGTTAGATTCTGAGGATTTTTCTCTTGGTCAAGGAACCAAAACCTGTGAATCATGATTTCTGGGAAAGAGAAGTATTGCCTATATTACAATGCGAGGAGGAAGTTCTGAGGTTTGGAGATCTTTAGAATTTACTGCACCAGAGACATTGATTTATTGAGTATATTTGTGACTGAGGTGGGCAGAGAGGTGTTGAGGATTGAGGTATCGAGGAGAAAAGTGCAGCTGTAAAGCAACAATAAGATCAGCTATAAAGGTATTGAACAGTAAACAAGACTTAAATGATCATGCAACCCACTCCTCCTTCGTGTGTCAATGAATTGGTGTTTATGTGGGATCACATAGCAGGTTGAAACGGAAACAGTTGCTTTTCTAATGTCTAACCCCAATGTTAATTTCCTTGAATCATTAGAGGAACCAAAGATGTATATATTTTACAACAATTTTATTGTTAAATTCGTGTAGCATGTTGGTCTACAGCTTTCTCTTAACAAACCCTTTGTTAGAAGGGTTTATTTTAATTTTGCTGTTAATTATATTTCATGTTATGACACGAAAGAGATTTGGAGACTAGCAGAGGCTTGGAAACGTTCAACAAGTTGGACACAACATAAGAGTGGAAGGGGAAACTGTGTTAACATTTTGGGTCAAAGACCTTTGGTTAGAATTGGGAAAGAGAAGAAACAAGTTAGTTTTAAGTTGCTGAGACAGCGGGGAGGGTGTTGTGAGAATAACTCTGAAGGGTGAGGCCTAGGTTGCAACATGGGTAAGTTGTGGAGGTCAACGAGTTTAGTTTGTCTCTGTAGAGATACGGCTAGAAACAGGCCCTTCAACCCACAGAGACCATGCCGGCTGTTTCACTAGTTCTATGGTATCCCATTTTCTTATCCACTCCCTACCCACTAGGGGTAGTCTACAGAGCTAATTAACCTATAAATCTACACGTCTTTGGGACGTGAGAGGAAACCGGAGGAGACTCATGCTGTCACAGTGAGAATGTGCAAACTCCATCCACAGACAGCACCCGAGGTCAGGATTTAACCTGGGGCTGTGAGGCAACGGCTCTACCAGCTGTGCCACCGTGGATTGTGATAGCACAGGAACTTAAGTACAATTGTAGTCAGATGGAATCTTTGTGCAGTGGCCACTTCTCCCCTGTGGAAATTAAACTCCCAGCTGAGGCAAATATTGCTCCTTAGCTTGCATTGTGTCTGTGAACTGTACAAACCAGGGAACTTGAGGGCAGTTAGAAGAGGGAAAATCTTTCACATCTTTTTTGTGATAAGCAAAATACTACTACCAGTTATGTCAAACAACATATTTCTTCCCTTCAGGAGAAGCAGAGGAAACATCAGGAGCAACAGTTACAGAGGCATCTCACCAGGCCCCCACTTCAATACCAAGATCAGCAGCAAAACCCGTACCATGTTGAGCAGGTCAGCCAGTTTCAGGGTAAGTATGGTGCTCCATCCAAAAGCAAGTGTCAACATTGGTGGAGTCTGTCAAAGACACCCTAAATGTTTTTAGAAAGATGAATATTCTTACTACTTGGTTCTTAATCAAGTTAGAAAGGGTGCAAAGATTTACGAGTATGTTGCCAGGACTCGAGGGCCGGAGCTATCGGGAGAGGCTGAGTAGGCTAGGACTTTATTCCTTGGAGCGCAGGAGGATGACTGGGTTATCTTATCTATCTATATTACTAAAAGTCTGATCTTGACCACTTCCTGTTGTTCTGTATATTGATTTTAGAAAAACCGCTGCCACTTACGGCTGTGATTTTTGGCGATCTTACTCAGTCCCCCTCCGCTGCGCAGGACGAGGATTTTTCCCATCGATTAAAATTAAAAGAGTTATTAGTGTTTTTAAAATGTTGAGATTCTCCTGAAGGCCACGCCCCTTCCGGAGGGACTATAAAACCCAGAAGTGTTGAGTGCTTCAGTCAGGAGCGAGAGGGTCACATCTCTCAGTCTGAGCTGTGAATAACACTGAACACATGTCTACTAAACTGTGAGTGTGGTTTTACTGACCTTGAGTGCCCTTAATGTGGTTTGAAAATGAAAATGTGGTTGGTTTGAAATAAAGCACAGCAAATGGTTGTTGGTGGTGGTTGGTTCGAAATAAAGCACTGCAAATGGTTGTTGGTGGTGGTTGGTTCGAAATAAAGCACTGCAAATGGTTGTTGGTGGTGGTTGGTTCGAAATTAAGCACTGCAAATGGTTGTTGGTGGTGGTGGTTGGTTCGAAATAAAGCACTGCAAATGGTTGTTGGTAGTGGATGGTTCGAAAGAAAACACTGCAAATGGTTGTTGGTAGTGGATGGTTCGAAAGAAAACACTGCAAATGGTTGTTGGTGGTGGTTGGTTTGAAATAAAGCACTGCAAATGGTTGTTGGTGGTGGTGGTTGGTTCGAAATAAAGCACTGCAAATGGTTGTTGGTGGTGGTTGGTTCGACAGAAAACACTGCAAATGGTTGTTGGTGGTGGTTGGTTTGAAATAAAGCACTGCAAATGGTTGTTGGTGGTGGTTGGTTCGAAATGGCAAATGATTAAAAGTCTAAACTTGACAACTTCCTGTTTGCACTGTATATTGATTTTAGATAAAACGCTACCACTTACGGCTGTGATTTTTGGCCATCTTACTCAGTCCTCCTCCGCTCATCAGGTGCAGAGGATTCTTCCCATCAATGAAAAATAAAAGTGTTATTAGTGTTTAAAAAATGTTGAGAATCTCTCTCCTGTCAATCCAGCCATGGGGGCCACGCCCCCTCCCATGGGAGGGGGGATTATAAAACCCAGAAGTGTGGGTGTGGCTCAGTCTCTGCAAGATGGGTGAGGGAGAGGTCACGACTGTCTGTGAATCAACTGAACACACTGAATGTCTACTGAACTGTGTGTGGTGGTTTATGTAGTGTTTTATGGTAGTTTCACCCTGCTTGAAATGGTATGAAACTGCATTTGAATGTGGTGGCTTCGCATCTAGCGTGAAATGGTATGAAACGGCATTTGAATTTGGAACATTGCATCCTGCATGAAATGGTATGAAACTGCATTTCAATTTGGTGGCCTTGCACCCTGCTTGAAATGGTACGAAACTGAACTTGAATTTGGTGGCCTTGCACCCTGCTTGAAGTGGTATGAATCTGCACTTGAATTTGGTGGCCTTGCACCCTGCTTGAAGTGGCATGAAACTGCACTTGAGTTTGGTGGCCCTGCACCCTGCTTGAAGTGGCAGGAAACTGCACTTGAGTTTGATGATCCTGCACCCTGCTTGAAGTGGTAGGAAACTGAACTTGAGTTTGATGACCCTGCGCCCTGCTTGAAGTGGTAGGAAACTGCACTTGTATTTGGTGGCCCTGCACCCTGCTTGAATTGGTATGAAACTGCACGAATTTGGTGGCCTTGCACCTTTCTTGAAGTGATATGAAACTGCACTTGAATTTGGTGGCCTTGCACCTTTCTTGAAGTGGTATGAAACTACACTTGAATTTGGTTGCCTTGCACCCTGCATGAAGTGGTATGAAACTACACTTGAATTTGGTTGCCTTGCACCCTGCTTGAAGTGGTATGAAACTGCACGAATTTAGTGGACTTGCACCCTGCTTGAAGTGGTATGAAACTGCACTTGAATTTGGTTGCCTTGCACCCTGCTTGAAATGGAATTTCAAGGAATAGCCGTGAGTCAACTGCCAGCACATCAGGCTTGAGTGACTGAGCTGCCACCCCAAGAATCCATTTGGCCCACAATGTCCATACTAGCCCTCTGGAAACCAGTCCCTTCAGCCCACAACACCCATACTAGCACTCCAGAAAGTGCCCTCCCCACTAGCCACCAATATTGGAATTGGTGGAGAGGTGGAATATTGCGTTGGGGGACCAGCCGTCCCGTGGGAAGTCTAGTAGTGTATAAAATCATGAGAGGAATAGATCAAGTAAACGCACAGTCTCGTCCAGAGTTGGGGAATTGAGAACCAGAGGACATGGATTTAAGGCAAGGGGGGAAAGATTTAATAGGAACCTAAGGAGTAACCTTTTTACTCAAAGGGTGGTGGGTGTATGGACATGCTGCCGGAGGGGGCTGTTGAGGCAGGTACTATAGCAAAGTTTAAGAAACATTCAGCAGGTACATGGATAGGAAAGGCTGAGAGGGATATGGGCCAAATGCAGGCAGGTGCGGCTGTCTAAATGGGACATGTTGGCCGTTGTGTGCTTGTTGGGCCGAAGGGCCTATTTTCAACCTGCCTGACTAGGACAATAGATTACTGTTCTACCATCTTCAATCAAATTTGGTTATTTTTCTTTTTCACATAATCAAAAAAAAATACAGAAATACAAGCTTTTGTTCCAGTGCTGGCTCTTTAAAATGCCTAGATGTGCTTAATCCTGCATTCTCTGTTTTGTCCATAATCCTCATTTACTTCTTGAGTACCTTTCAGATGTTTTATAGATTGTTTTTGATTCCCACTGTCCTTTTAGTGCCTGAAACCAGGGTGGAAGGAAATAAATATTTACACTCTTTGAACTTATGTCATTTGTTTGCCATTCATGGCTTCTAATTTAGTTCAGTTTAGAGATCTAGCATAGAAATGGGCCCTTCGGCCCACCAACTCTACGTCAACCATCAATCGCCTGTACACTAGATCTATATCCTACACGTTAGGGGCAATTTACAGAGGCCAAGTACCCTACAAACCTGCACGTCTTTGGAATGTGGGAGGAAACTGGAGCACCTGGTGAAAACCCACGTGATCACAGGTAGAACATGCAAATTCCACACAGACAGCACTCGTAGTCAGGATCAAACCTGGGAAATATACCTAGATTGGGTTAATGGCACTCAAACAAGGAACTGCAGATGCTGGTTTACCAAGGAAAGACTCAATCCTGGAGTAATTTGGCGGGTCAGGTAGCACCCTGGAGAATTATAGGTGATCTTTTGGGTTGGGGCCTTTCTTCAGACTGACCGATCCTTGTTCTCCAGAAATGCTGCCTGACATGCTGCACGACTCCAGTGCTTTGTATCTATTCATTCTATTCATTTTCAAAGTGTAGTCCTCTATTTTAAAAACATTGGTTCTTGATGCACTTGTTGATAGTCACCTTTGCCTTGGGTGAATGTAACTTGGAGGTTTGTCTTTATTTTCTGAAAATGAAAGGATAAATATTTATTGTGTTTTGGCACATCCTTTGTTTCATTCTCCACAAGCTTGTGGTTTGGTTCTCTAGGTGGTGCACATTTGAGCCTGAGGGATGTATATAACTGGCAGGTGTACAGCAGTTAGATGGAGTAGAGAACTGTGATGGACTAATAACAATATAAATGATGGCTCCTAAACATTACAGCATTAGTTTTAATCCTTGGGGACACAAGGAACTACAGATGCATATCAGAACATTGCAGAAACATTCAGACTCCAATATCTTTCTTCATAAGATTGGAACTTGAGGCATTCTGTTGCTTCTTTTAAATGTGTTTTTGTTGAACAGTTGTATTGTTCGCAAGACCAGTGTTTACTGTTGATCTAGCTAACCTCCCTGAAAAGCTGTTATTTAGCTAGTTGTTACTACGGGTTTTTAGAATGTGTTTGAGCTGCCTGCCTTTTGAGGAGTTAATTTTGGATTCTAGATCTTCCAAGCATCTGGAAGATTACTTTCTGGTTTAATATTTTTAGGTGCTTCTTCATAATGGAATGTTGTTTCCTTTCCCATGTTAAATACAGACCTTTTTCTCACAACCTTCCATTTCCTTGTATCTTGGGAGTTTTTCTGATCTCCTAACAGGGCAAAATTTATAAAGCTGTGAATATTTTCAATAATTCATAAATAGGGAGAAAATGATTTAAAATCATACAGCACAGAACTGGCCAGCCCAACTCTGACCAAGATGCCCTATCAACATTGGTCCCATCTGCCTGTATTTAACCCTTATCCCTCTAAACCTTTCCTATCTATCTACCTGTCCAAATTATTTTAGATGTTGTTATAGTACCTGCCTCAACTAACCCCTCGTTCCATATATCCACTACCCTCTCAGTGAAAAAGTTACCCCTCGGGTAAAGGGAATAACTTTTAGTACAACATTTTTACGTCCAATGAAAGGGAATCCGAGGGTGTCCCATGAGGTAGATAGTAGGTCAGGACCCTCTCTGGGATGGGTCAGTTGCCTGATAACAGCTGGGAAGAAACTGTCCCTGAATCTGGGGGTGTGCTTTCTCACAATTCTGTACCTCTTGCCTGATGGAAGAGGGAGTGACTGAGGGTGAGACTGATCTTTGATTATGCTGGTGGCCTTGCTGAGGCAGTGTGAAATGTGGTTGGAATCAATGGAAGTGAGGTTGGTTTGTGTGATGGTCTGGGCTATTTTCACAACTCTCTGCAATGTCTTGGATAGAGCTGATCCCAAACCATGCTGTAATGCATCCCAATAAAATGCTTTCTATGGCGAATCTGTAGAAGTTGGTGAAAGTTGTTAGGGAAATGATGCCGTTAAACTGATCTCATCTGCCTGTAAATAATAATAATAATGGATGGGATTTATATAGCGCCTTTCTAATACTCAAGGCGCTTTACATCGCATTATTCATTCACTCCTCAGTCACACTTGGTGGTGGTAAGCTACTTCTGTAATGATCCATATTCCTCTATTCCCTGCATATCCATGTGTCTATCCAAAAGCCTCCGAAACGCCACTGTCATATCTGCCTCCACCACCACTCCTGGCAGCATATTCAAGGCCCCCACCACCCTCTGCACATCTCCATTAAACTTCCTCCTGCTCACCTTATAGCTATGATGTTGGACATTTCCACCCTTCATTTTATATGTGGAAATAATGATATTAGCAGATCGGGAGGATTTATGGCAAGGAGCTTCCCCCCCCCCCCATTTTTCCTGCTTCAGTGATCTTCCTCACCCACCCTCCCTGTGGGTTAAAACAGCTGTTTGTCCCCATCTCAATGCTGGCGACACATCTTTGACCAGAAACCTTAATGCTGTTTCTCTTCCCACAGATGTGGCCCAACCTACTGGGTGTTCCGGGCATTTTCTGTATGTCTTTCAGATTTTGGCCAGGGCATTGGAAAGTTTTAGTTGATCAAAGTCAAAAAACAAAACATTGCAGATGCTGGAAGCCTTTTAGATTTCTTTAGCAAATTGGAAGTTATTGTAAGCAAATCATTTCTACATGCCAGTCCATAATACAAACTGTGTTACTGAACTTTACATAAATAAAACAACAATGCTTCTATGTGTGCTGGCTCGAAGGGCCAACTGGCCTACTCCTGCACCTATTGTTTATTGTCTATTCTGTAGGAAGGAACTGCAGATGCCAGTTTATACCGAAGATAGACACAAAATGTTGGAGTAACTCAGTGGGTCTGGAGAAAAGGACGGTGACATTTCCAGTCTGAACCCTTCTTCAGACTGAAAGATAGAACAAAACAGGGCTGCCAACAAAGGGTGGAGTCCATATTGATGGCTGGGAAAGATGTGCTAATGACAGGGCTACAAGGATTTGATGATTCAATTATATCTTATTCTCACATGTACATATACATGTACAGTGGAATGCTTTGTTTAGCACAGAACCCAGTAAAATTATGTAGCAGACCGTATCTAGGCAGACTAGTGGGACTATGCCCATGCAGCTTACAAAAATATATATTTCCAAATTACACATCTAGTAATAATATAACTCTTTGTTCCTTTGCTCTATCAGATATTTCCCACTTTGAAGAGAGGGCTTTCTTGTGAAGGTCTAAGGTCCAAGAAGATTTCATGCTATTGTATTCTTAAGGGAGCTAAGGAGTTGTTAATTAATATAGTCTTTCCAACATCTTTCAAGCAGTGAAAAATGATCCCGTAAAATCATTTTTAGAATGCAAAGCATGTGGTATTGAGTTGACCTCCTTGACTTGAACTGTCAGACTTTTTTTCATAATGGAAATTGATAGGAGGAGTTGTACATTTATCCTTTGCAATCTTAGCAGTTATTTAGCAGTCTAAAACCTAAGCTTTGCCATTGATCCCGGGTGCCTCTGTTTGGAGTTTGAATGTTCTCCCTGTGTTTGAGTTTCCTCCAGATGCTCCAGTTTCCTACCACACCCCAAAGGTGTGCGGGTTTATTCTGTGAATTGCCCCTAGAGTGTAGGGAGTGGATGAGAAAGTGGGATAGCATATTTGTGGGATAATACGTGTGAACATGTGATCGATGGTCGTTGTGGACTCAGTGGCCCGAAAGACCTATTTCCATGTTGCATCTTTCAATCATCTCAATCAATCCCTCTGAATCTTTCCCATCTATGTATCGGTGCAAATGTGTTTTAAATACCGTTTACGTACTGTACAAAACTAAATGAAGGGCCTGTTTCCATGCTGTATCTCTCAACTAAACAAAATGCATAATCTAACATGCACAAAAAGTGACACCAACTGAACAAAGTTATTCAACGGCAAGTGGACGAGTTTAGGCAGAACTGAGGATATTGGGCTGTACAACAATCCTTCCCTCTGAGCTGTGTACCACTTGCCAGTTTATGCAAGGTCAGGAGAGATCGACATTAAAGAAATATTAGAGAAATTAACTTTCATGCCGCTGGGGTGTAAGTTGTCCAAACGAAATATGAGGTGCTGTTCCTCCAATTTGCGTGTGGCCTCACTCTGACAGTGGCGGGGGCGCAGGACAGAAAGGTCCGTGTGGGAATGGGAAGGGGATGTATGGCAACTGGGAGATTGCGTAGACCAAGGCGGACTGAGTGCCAGCCAAGCGATATCCAGTCTGCGCTTGGTCTCACAGGCTCATTAGGAGCCCTCAGCAAGAACCCAATGGTTCATACCACTGGGTGCTAGGAATTAATTAATTGTCTGAATATTCTGCTTAATTTCCTAGGTTCCCCTCAAGTTCTTCAAACGGTTGGAAATCTGTCCACGTCAAGTCCAGGTGGCCCGCGATTGTTCTCCCAGAGTCAAAACATGATCCAGATTGCACCGAGCCAGATTGCTGTCTCCTCCAGTGGCTCAGCTGCCTCCCAGTCAGAGCTGGGAGTGACCCAGTACAGTAACATGCACAATGTCCAACAGGGAATGTACAACGTGGGCTCGACTCTGAACCAAATGCTTTCACAGGATACGATCACAAATGGGCAGCATTCAAACTCATTGCAGAGGCAACCAAGTAGGACTCGAGGCACCCCCGTACTAACGGGATACAGTCAGAATCACCTCGGCAACTCCAGCCTTGCACAGCAGCAGCAGCTTAGCAAAGGACCTGTGAATCAGGCGGTGTCAAAAACTCCCTTGCAGAGGTTACCCGGTGCTGTGGCAAATCAGAATTCCTCATGGCAGCATCAAGCTTTGCAAACCGTGAGCAACCAAAACCAACCCAGCAGTAACCTCGTAGCATTCAGTAGTACCTCAACTTTCCATGTGAGGCCATCACACCCCAAAATAGCGAGCCAGCAGTTTGTGCAGGGAATGCCCCGTGCGAGTCTTCAGGCTGCCAGGCCGATGGGAACTATCAACTCCAGCATCGGTGGACAGATGATGCCTACGTTAGGTGGCTCTCTGTCACAGACAAATCCGCCCTCCCAAGCGGTGCCCAATTTAACCCAGTCTGTTACGGACATGGCAACCTTCGGCCCTGGCCAACAAATGGGTGCAAGGAGCAGCCTCCACTGCAATCAAAGTTTCCAGGTAAGAAGCTCCAGTCAGGAACTACCGTTTAGTTTCGGTAGTCAGGCTGGTGGCAGCACACTTCAGGGACTGCCTGGAGACACGGACCTGATGGACTCCTTGTTGAAAAACAGGACTACGGAAGAATGGATAATCGATTTGGACGAGTTTCTGGGATCTCAACATTGAAAGGCAGTCTGTCACCAATATTTTGGGAAAAGTGTAATTATGGATTTTTTAAAAAACAGTTTGGGACCAAAAATAACTATCGAATCTGTGTGGCACATGACAGGTGAAAATGTATGGTTGGGAAAAATTTGTGGGCAGTTTTAATAATTGCTATCTTACTGGCAAGTTGCACAAAGTTCTGGAGTATCTCAGTGGGGCAGGCAGCTTCTGCGGAGGATGTGGATCGGTGACGTTTTGGGGTGGGATTCTTCAGACTTAAGTAGTCCTGATCTGAAACACCACCTGTCCATGTTCTCTAGCGATGCCTGACCCGTTGATTTACTGCAGCACTTGGTTTTCTTTTGTAAACCAGCATCTGCAGTTCCTTGTGTTTCCATGTCATGTTACAATTTTGTATTTTAAAACATATACATCCACGTTATTTAACACCCAAGCTCTTTTGATCCATTGCTGATCAGGAAGTCAATGGTAAATCACTTCATTCTTTTTCTCACCCATCAGCTCACAACAGTCAAGTCATGCAAGGGGAGAATATTGCAAGTGCTCCCTTGAAATCCAGTCCATCATTTTTATATTGTTTCTGTCCCCTCTGCTAAGGGAATGGTGTCTATTTTCCTTCCTTGAAGACTCCTTAGTTTTTATTCACAATCACCTCTACCTTAATTTCTAAAGAATACAGCCTGAACATATCCAGAATCTCCCATCAGATAAATCTTTTTCGCCACTTTGTCCAATATCCTCTTATGTACACTTCCGTGGTGGGGCAGGATTTATAACAAGTAGCAGACTTCTTTGAATCCAATGAAGAATGTACATCTAGCCCCGCCATGGCCCGTTCTACATTTTAGTTGTGCTGCCTCCACCACAGTTTATATTTTCCTTCTCGGTGTAGTCAGTATTTTTATTCTTCAAGCATCTTGCTTTTGGCTTGGTCTGCAACACCCTTACACTCCAGCTGCATATTTCCAGACAGCAAGGGCTAGTTAGCTCTGTAAAGTAATTGCTGGAGTTCTTGATCATTTCAAGTGCTGCATTTTTACAAGTCATGCTAATTGTCCTGATCTTTGTTTTTCTTTTTGTTTTGGCATAGTCTCTGTTTTAAATTGCGGTTACTATCCACTACTTTTTTACTTCCTGTAAAGTAATTGAATGGTGTATAGCTGTTCATTTGAGGGGAAGCAGGTTTTTCCCTTTTGCACTACTTAGATCTCTGGGCTTTACAGTCACGCTCATCGATTCTTAGAACTGTCGTGGTGAAGAGATCGTTCAGCCTGTCATGTCAGTTCTGGCTAAATAAATACTATACCGCCTTATCCCAACTTCCAGCACTAACTGCGCCCCCTCTTCATAAACACATCCAATATCTCAGCAAATATTATGAAGATTTCTGACTCTACCACACTCTTCAGGCAATTCCAAACCCAAAGTAGGTGGGAAAATGTTCACCATCTCAATGTAATCAATTAATTTTATATTGTTTGTTGACTCTGCTAAGGAAATGGGGTTCCTTTTATTCTTTGATGGTTCCTCAATTATATACATGATCACAAGAATACAGCCCTACCTTAGATACAGCACAGGGATAAGCTCATCAGCCCACACTCTGTACCGAACATGATGCCAAGACCAACTATAACCGGCCTGCACGTAATCCATATCCCTCCATTCCCTGTGTATCCATGTGCCGAACGAAAAGTCTCTTCAATGCCACTATTGTATCTGCCTCCACCACCACCCCTGCCAGCGTGTTCCAGGCGGTAACCACACTTTAGATTAAAAAAAACTTCCCCTGCACATTTCCTTTAAACTTTGCCTCTCTCACTTTACAGGTATACCCTCCAGTATTTGATATTTTCATACCGAGAAAATGGCTGCCAACTCTAATTGCCGAGAAAATGCCTCTAATAATTTTATAAACTTAACAGATTTCTCCTCAATGTCTGAAGTTCCAGAGAAAACAATCCAAGTCTGTCCAACCTCTTTTAGCTAATGCTTAAGCTAGGCATCATTCTGATAAACCACTTCTGCACCCTCTTGAGCCTCGACATCCTTTCTGTAATGGGGCAATCAAAATTGCATGTCATACTCCAAATGTGGCCTTACCAAAGACCATTAAAGCAGCAAAATGACTTCCTGGTGCACTGTTCCAACCAATGAAGGCAATCTTAACAAATGCCGCCTTTGCCACTCTACCTTATGGACTTGGACACCAAGATCCCTCTAAACATCAATGCTGTTTAAGGGTATTTTTTAAATTTAAATTTTAGCAATGCAGCATGGAAATGGGCCCTTCAACCCATGGAGACCAAGCCGACCATTTCCTGTTCGATCTAGTTCTATCTTATCCCATTTTCTCATCCACTCCTTACACACTAGGGACAATTTACAGAGGGCCAATTAACCTACAAACATGTACATCTTTGGGATGCGGGAGAAAACCAGAGCTCCCGGAGGAAGCTCACACGATCCCAGGGAGAATGCGCAAACTCCGCACACAGCATCCGAGGTTGGGATCCAACCCGGAAATCTGGTGTTATGATGCAGCAGCTCTACCAGCTGCGCCACCGTGCCGCCCAACAGATAATGAAAAGGGTACGGGTTTGCCCTTGTACAGACTTTCTTAACACCTAAATCTTTCCTTCATACAGTCCATCTACTCCCTATGGTTTAGCTCCTTGCAGGTTCTCAGATACATTACCTTGTGGCTCTGGAATAACTTGCAATTTCCTGCCACCTTCCTCACTCTTCCCCCATGTTATCTGCAAAACATTCCCAGCATTGAGGCATTACTTTACTAGACGTAAGGGACTGATAACGGGCACCTCTCGTTTTTAGCGTGTTTGATTTATGCACTTTTTAAATAATGTGCTTGCTCATTTAATACCAAAGCTTGATTTACGTGCTTTAGATTTGAGCACGTTATTTCTAAATACGCCTGATTTACGTGCTTGTACTTTTGAAATAGCGCGCTTAAATTTACACCTAGAAGCGTAGTCAGGTATATGTTTGATTCATGTGTTTTGGAATTACGCGCTGCTTTGCAAGAGCTTAGCCACTGCGTAAAACTCGAGGAGCCTGAAGTGAGCACTGTGGGCCCCAATATTCCAGTCACACAAATACTTCCCACCTTTCCATGTACCTGTCTAAATGTTTCTTAAACGTTGCAGTAGGACCTGCCTTAACTACCTCCTCTAGCAGCTGTAAAAAAAAAAGTTACCCCTCTGGTTCCTATTAAATCTTCCCTCATCCTAAAACTATGTCCTCTGGTTCTTGATTCCTCTTTTATGCGGTATTCTGCGTTTACCCGATCCATTCCTCTCATGATTTTGTACACCTCTATATTCATCCTCCTGTGCTCCAAGGAATAAAGTCCTAGCCTGCTCAACCTCTCCCTCTCTCTCAGTCTCTTGAGTCCTGACAACATTCTTGTAAATCTTCTCTGAACCCTTTCAAACCCTTTCCAGCTATCCATTCATTACCTCACACTTCCCGACTGAACCAATTTTTGATCCAATTTGCGACTACCTTGGGTCTAATGGGCGTTTACCTTATTCGGGCAGATAATCGCAATGAATAACTAAATAGGCAATGACCACTCTGGGTAGTTCAAATGAAAATTCATTCTATTTTTCATCTTTGGTGTCCTTTGACACAATAATACTGACAGTGATGGCTCGGTACCTTGGGTGCACGTGTTCATTAGAAGGGCCTGTTTCCAAGCTGTATCTCCAAAGTAAAGAATTTTGAACAAATGTTCTCTATAATGAACCCAGCAACGTGAAGCCATTGCCCTAGCATTGCCCAAGTTAAGTAACCAGCGCCCACCAGCAGAAAGGCTTACCCCTGCATTGGCAAAGTCTTAACACCCCATGCAAAACGTGTCCACTTCTGCAATGAGCAATATCTTGCACTTTACTCCTTTACATCCTGTCTCTCCTCCTCCCGAGAGAAAGAGGTGAGGAGAGAGCTTCTAAACTAGTCTGTACTCATGGCACTGTGGTCCCTCCAGTGTTCGGGCCCTCCTGAACTCCATTGAAATATTTCAGAATCAAACTTGGCTCAACCTTTATAAGCAGTTAGAAGTTGGGAAAGATTAATTGCACTATGCATCTGGTCCTGTTTCAGCCCGTTTTGTTTTTTGATCGTGGCAACACGGGGATTCATTTCATCTGTTATATTCCACCCTCTGCCTCATCTTTGTCTAGTGGGGTTCCTCTCTGACAGAGTTGTGCCTCACATCGATCTGCCTCATGCAAACTTGTGTCTGGGATTTAAAGGTCAAAGAGTGATACAGCGTGGAAACAGGCCGGCTCAACTTGCCCATGCCGACCAACATGTCCCATCTACACTGGTCCCTGCCTACATTTAGCCTATATCTGTCTAATCCTATCCTATCCATGTTCCAGTCTAAATGTTTCTTAAAAGTTGCAATAGTACCTGCCTCAACTACCTCCTTCAGCAGCTCGTTCCATACACCCACCACCACATGTAAAAAGTTACCCTGTTAAATTTCTTCCCCACCCCCCACCTCAAACCCATGTCCTCTGGTTCTCGATTCCCCAACTCTGGGCAAGAGACTCTGCATTTATCCTGTCTATTCCTCGCATTATGTTGTACACCTGTATAAGGTCACCCCTTATCCTACTGCGCTCATCGGACAGGGTTAGACTTTTACCTTTGCCTGTGCCTGACCATGAATTATCCAGGTCTACCAGCCAGACAAATGATGCATTGTTATCCCAACCATCCATTTCCCTGACTCGTGGTTGAGATGTTTTACGGAAAATACACTGCCCCTCCGATCAAGGTGCTTGCAGTATCTTAATGTTTGAATTAGTTAAAGTGTGTGTACATAAATGTTTACATTTTTATAAAATTGATAAAAGTATTTAGGTCTTTGTCTGTAATATATTTTTACATTTTAGAGTTTAAAAAAAAAAGCATTTCTTGCTATGATTTTTGTAAGTCTTGATTCTGCACTTGATTATATTGACTTGTTCTGCCTAACCACGCTGTATTTGGCTGTAATGTCAGATCTTAAACCCACACCATGCACCTTTTTTAGAAATGTTCTGGCAAAAAAAAACCTATGGCCAAACCTTGTTTGAAAGTTACTTCCCACACCTCTGAAGAAGGGTCCAGACCCAACACGTCAGCTATCCATGTCTTCCAGACATGCTGCCTATCCCGCTAAGTTACACTAGTACTATACTTCCCTCCTTTCTTCTAAACGACACAAAGTACTGGAGTAACTCAGCAGGTCAGGCTTCATCTCTGGAGAACATGGAAAGCTGACGTTTCGGATCAGGTCCTGAAGAGGTCTGAAGAAGGGTCCTGACCCGAAATGTCATCTATCCATGTTCTCCAGAGATGCTGCCTGAGCTGTTCCAGCACTTTGTGTTCTTTCGAGTATTAACCAGCATCTGCAGTTCTTTGTTTCTTTCCCCTTCCCCTGAACACTTGATTACTTCTGCATGTTTAAATTAACATGTATCTGAGTTTGTTTAAGGAATATTATGGTGCGTGTGCGGTAACTGTTATCAAGCTGAAATGACATTTATTTATTCCTGAGAAATATGTTCTCGGTGATCTTTTGCTACCAATCCACGCGTCTTCCAGAAATTAATTGTTACTACTTCAGTCTATTTGTTATTCAGTTCAGTTCCCACCTCCCCAGGTAACTAACTTTATCCATTTTATTCCTGCCATCGCAGGAATTTAAACTTGTGGTCACAGCACTTTGAATATTTCCTACTCAAAGCCATTTCTTTAAACAGAATAGCAATTTTTTTTTATGGAGAATTATGTAGCTTTTACTTTTTTTGTTAATATAATTCAGGTAAAATCTGTGTGTGCAGTTTGAACACTGCTGTATAACTTTGTGTAAAGCAGGCTGTATATGGTGCTTGCTTTTCTTTTTGATCCCTTATATTTTTTAATGTTTTTTATGTTAAATTATTTAAATGGTATAAACATTTTTTTGAGTTTAACAATGTAATTCAGAATAAGGCTGTCATTGTGTAAACTTTTGGCACCAATTCCATGTAGAATCCCAGATTCCACGGTGACTGGTGAGAATTTAATTTGTGACCAACTACTCGCCTCTTTCCACGGGTTACATTTGCTGTGTGTTTCCCTCTCTCCCTGCTCAAGGGCAATCTGTATAATCACTCACTAAAAATGCATTATAATGACTGAAAATTAATTGCTCTTTGTTACTGTTTAAGCCACACAATTGCAAGAACTTAGTGCGCAAATCAAATTCTAACCAGATGGATGTTGTTTGTATCTGGGTTCCTTCACATTAATGGGTTCTGATTTTTTTCTACAGAGTGAATCTGCTTACTAATAGATATTTTATCATACGGTTTGCTTATTTTGTTTTGAAATGGAGGGTGACCTTGCACCTTATGAATTCTCCAGGGCTGTTTTGTACAACAGTAATATTCAGTTTCTAAAATGCTTGGCAGAGGAGTTTTTCACACAAGTAAACAAGACACACAAAGTGCTGGAGTAACTCAGCAGGACAGGCAGCATTTCTGGAGAACATGGATCGGTTTAGAACACGGGCCTGGAAAAAGATGCAGTCTGACCCACTGAGTTACTCCAGCACTTTTGTGTCTTTCTTTTTTGTAAACCAGCATCTGCGGTTCCTTGTGTCCACAGTTCGCACTCCAGTAGTTCAGTCTCCAGTAGGCTGCTTCTGACTCTCGCCTCCATGTCTGTGAGGGGGTGTTTGGAGCAGCTGGCCACCCATCTGCCATCCTTACCCGAAGGGAGATTAAATTCCAGCTACAGTGCTCAGCCTGCCACTTAGTAACTTGTTCTGCATGGTATTAAAATCCCTGGGGCATGGTCATGAATCATAGAACATGCAGCACAAAGTCAGTACCAGCCATGATACCAATTTAAAATAGTTCCTATATCACGTCTGAAGAATCTTGACCTGAAACGTCACCTATCCATGTTCTCCAGACTGACTCGCAAAATTCTAGCATCTGCAGTTCCTTGTGTCTAAAGTAATTCCATTTGCCTTCACATAGCAGATCCTTCTAAATTCTGCTGGTTCACGTGCCTGCCTAAATATCTCTTGAGCATCACTATCATGTGTCTTTCCATCACCATCCCTCGCAGTGGATTCCAGGCACCCACCACCCTCTGGGTAAAAATAAAAATAATAATCTTGCCTCACACAACTCATTTTAAACTTTTCCCTCTTGCGTTAGACCATTGTACACTAGTCTCTGACAGTCTACCCTATCTATGAAGCTCATAATTTTATATGTGGGCACCTCGCGTTTTACGTATGCTTGATTTGTATGTTTTTGAAATAACACGCTTGTTCCTTTTAATACCAAAGCTTGATTTACGGTTGGTATTTTTGGAATAACACGCTCAAATTTACACCTGACGGCATAGTCACGTATATGTTTAACTTACATATTTTTGCATTACGTGTTGCTTTTCAAGCACGTAATTCCAGTGTAAAATGTGAGGAGCCAGTTCTTCTATCAGGCCTCCCCATAACCTTTAGACGTTAGAGATACAGCATGGAAACGGGCCCTTCGACTCAGCAAGTCCGCGCCAACTAGCAAACACTCCGTACACTCGCACTATCCTACCCACCAGGGCCAATTTTTACCAAAGCCAATTAACCTACAAATCAGTATGTCTTTGGTTCTTGAAGCTCCAGAGAAAACAAAGCAAATCTGTCCCTGTCGCTAATAGCCTCTAATCCATGCAACATCTTGACAAACCTCTTCCAAAGCCTCCACGTTCTTTCCATGAGGCCATCAGAACCACTGAGTGGAGCATCATGGGGTCTTTAGCAGTGTTGGTAGCACTGATACATAGTTTATCTGTAGTACAGATTTCAGAGTTAACTGATTTATTGTCTTGAGGTGGGCATTTAACAAACACAACATTTAGGCCAAACGCAAATTGGAGGAACGGCTTGGGCAACTTAAAACCCAGCGGGATGTATTGATTTCATTAAGGAACCCTTATGTCCCCTCTTTCTCCGTCCCTCCCCCACCCTTGTCGTCATACTAGTTTCACGGTCGTCCTGCTGAGTTTCATTGTTTGTATCACTCATTATCACCCTCTCCACAGCCAACAATGGACCATTGTGGACTCCATCTTTTCTTGATCCTCGTTGCTGGCTTTGATTTGTCCTTTTGCATATCTGTCATTCATTTGTTCTATGTTCCTTTTCATATCTCTCATTTCCCTCTCCCCTCACTTGCAGTCTCAAGAAGTGTCTTGACTTGAAACGTCACCTGCCCATGTTCTCCAGAGATGCTATGTGACCCGCTGAGTTACTCCAGCACTTTGTGTCTATCTTGAACATTTAACTTGTTTACTGTGGTTAACAACTTCCTGCAGTACGTGCCCTTTTTGAGTTTGTGTCTCTGGTTGAGTGAGGATCATACTACCTTGGCAGCGTGTGGCCGATTGTGTGGGGATGCTATTACTGTTTGGTGGGTAGGTTTAATTTTAAACACACTCTGGAACTTGAACTGACCAGACTACAATAAAGGGACAGACACAAAGTGCTGGAATAACTCAGCAGGTCAGGCAGCATCTCTGGAGAAAAAGGATGGGTCAGGATCCGTCTTCAGACTGAAAAAGTAAGACGAGCGTCTGAAAAACGTCCCCATCCATTTTCTCCAGAGATGTTGGTTGACCTGAGTTACTCCAACATTTTGTGTGTCTATCTTTGGTATAAACCGTCATCTGCAGTTCTTTGTTTTGGCAAGTACAACAGGGTCCAACTGGAGTCTCGCCTCCCCTGACTGATGTGGCAATGGATTGCACTGTTCTGAGCTACAACCACTCTCTTGCCTCCCCTGCTACCACCACCTCCTTGTTATAATTACCCTCAACTGCGGTTTGGCCATGGTGGGTTTTTTTCTATCATAAACTACATGTATCTGTAAATATAACTCAAAATCTTAGGAATCATGTGTGAATAAAGACTTCTTCATGATATTTTTGTAAGTGCGTTGTGTTTCTTTCCTGGGTTTGTGGCTTGATAGGATCTGGAGCCTAAGTGATGAAATTTTGCGTGGAAGTCTGCATAGAAAAAAAATCTTTAAACAGCAATTTTTACCTGGCGAAACCACAATTCTATAGCAGTAGCATAGTCTTTGGCAGTTTCTAAAGAAGAGGGTCTATTTTCCCAATATGCAGCTAACTGATATTTATGTTTTGAACCTTCTCTGATGCCCACCGATTCATGCCAACCATTGATCACCCATGCACGAGCACTATCCTGCACACACTAGGGGGACAATTTTATTGAAGCCAAGTAGCCTCCAAACCCGCACGTCTTTGGGCTGTGGGAAGAAATTGGAGCACTTGGAGAAAACCCATGCAGCCACGGAGAACGTGCAAACCCCGTACAGACAGCACCTGTAGTCTGGATCCAACCCAGGTCTCTGGTGCTGTAAGGCAGCAACTCTACCACTGATTATTTCTATATCTCATGATATTAGAATCCTCCTTGAGGTGATCCCTCAACCTTCTTTGTTTCAGGGACAACATTCCCCACCTCTCCCGGCTCTCCTTATAACTCGCACTCCCAGTCCTGGCAACATTCTTCTCAATCATGATGACTTCCATGTGGACTTAAAAAGACGTAAGTAGGGTTCTGTGCGGATCCATTGTTTCAGCGAGGATTGAAATGAAAATCAAGTGCGTGTGTACAAAATTGACATCTTGACTTCCACTTCCTATTAGTTGCTTAGTTTTTATTTTTCCCCAATGGATGGAACAAAAAAATCAGAACGGTTTAGTTAATAATAATTAGAAGGGTCTCGACCCAAAACGTCACCTATTCCTTTTCTCCAGAGATGCTGCCTGACCTGCTAAGTTACTCCAGCACTTTGTGTCTAGAATGGTTTAATTGTTGGCCTTATTCTCCAGGAGGTTGGAATATCTTCATATAAGCATTGAAAAATACGCCCTTCAGCCCACCATATCCATACTACCCATCAAATTAGTTTAGTTTAGAGATACAGCATGGAAACAGTCCCTTTGACCCACTGTTACTGCCGATCACTCATCCACACTAGTTCTATCTTATCCCTCTTGAACCTGAATTCGATTCATATGGGTTTGCAGGTTAATTGGCCTCTGTAAAATTGGTCCTCGTGTTGTAGAGCCATACAGTGTGGAAACAGTCCCTTCAGCCCATCCCGTACATACTAACCAAGTTTTCCCATCTAACTAATCCCATTTGGCCCATATTCCTCTGAACCTTTCCTATCCATGTACATATCCAAATGTCTTTTAAATGGTGTTTTAGTACCTGCCGCAACTGCCTCATCTGGCAGCTCGTTCCACCACCCTCTGAGTGGAAAAAGTTGCACAGGTTCCTGTTAAATCTTTCCCATCTCACAAATCTATGTCCTCTGATTACCATATATAACCATATAACAATTACAGCACGGAAACAGGCCATCTCGACCCTTCTAGTCCGTGCCGAACACATAATCTCCCCTAGTCCCATATACCTGCGCTCAGACCATAACCCTCCATTCCTTTCCCATCCATATAACTATCCAATTTGTTCTTGATTCTTCAACTCTCAGGAAAGGGGATCTGGTTAGACTTTAGAGTTACAGCATGGACAGAGGCTCTTCTGCCCACTTGAGTCCGTGGCGACCAGCGATCGCCCCGTACACTAACACTATCCAACACACTTGGGACTATTTACACTTTTTAACAAAGCCAATCAGCATGCACTTTTTTGGAATGTGGGAGGAAACTGGAGCACCCGGAGAAAACCCACACGGTCACAGGGAGAACGTACAAACTACGTACAGACAGCAGCTGTAGTCAGGATCAAACCCGGGTCTCTGGCGCTGTGAGGCAGCAATTCTACCGCTGTGCCACTGCCGCCCAGTTCTGATGAGAGTTGAAATATTAAGACTATTGTTAACTCTGTTTCTCTTTGTACAGATGCAGCCTAACATGCTCAATGCTTCCCTTTTTTTCATTTCAAATTTCCTGTAGCTGAAACCAGCTATGAGTTTTTAAAAAAAGATTTTATGCCTTTAAAGGTCTCTAACTTTGACACCGTTTTAAAGTTTGAAACAAGTTCTTCCGTGTCATTCTCCACAAACCAGCTCCTTTGCAGAGCGGATATGATAGCATGCATATTGATTTAAGATTGAGAGTTACTGAAATCTGCTGTTTGTGGTAGTATAATAATGTAATAACGAAACAAACTGAATTGATTGCATCCACCTGATTAAAAGCAACATATATATTGTTAGGATGTGGTGTTCTTTCAATCATCTCTTAGGTTCTTGAGAAATGATTGACAGATCCGTTGATAACAGTAAACCTCGTTATAATGGACGCAGTGGCGGGTGAATGGAAGATTGTCCACTATAACTGAATAAGGGATGACTATTACATAGAATATAGGTGCAGGAGTAGGGCCGAATGGCAACAATGTCCTTCCTCAAATTAGGAGATCAAAATTGCACACAATATTCCAGGTGTGGCCTCACCAGGACCCTGTACAACTGCATTAACACCTCCTTGCTCCTAAACTCAAATCCTCTTGCAATGAAAGCCAACAATGCCAGTAGCTTTCTTCACTGCCTGCTGTACCTGCATGCTTACTTTCAGTGGCTGATGTACAAGCACACCCAGGTCTCGTTGCACCTCCCCTTCTAATCTGACACCATTCAAATAATAATCTGCCTTTCTGTTCTTGCCACCAAAGTAGATAACCACACATTTAGCTACATTATACTGCATCTGCCATGCTTCTGCCCACTCACCCAACCTAACCAAGTCACCCTGCAGCCTCATAGCATCCTCCTCGCAGCTCACACTGCCACCCAACTTTGTGTCATCCACAAACTTAGAGATGTTACATTTAACTCCCTCGTTTAAATCGTTAATATGTATTGTAAGCAACTGGGGTCCTCGCTAGTTCTTGCGGCACCTCACTAGTCACTGCCTGCCATTCTGAAAAGGACCCGTTAATCCCTACTCTTTGCTTCCTGCCTGCCAACCAGTTCTCTATCCATGTCAATACCCTACCCCCAATATCATGTGCTCTAATTTTGCACACTAATCTCTTGTGTGGGACCTTGTCAAAGGCTTTTTGAAAGTCCAGATACACCACATCCATTGGCTCTCCCTTATGCATTCTACTTGTTACATCCTCAAAACACTCCAAAAGATTAGTGAAGCATGATTTCCCCTTCATAAATCCATGTTAACTTTGACCGATCCCATCACTGCTTTCCAAATGCGCTACTATAACATCTTTAATAATCGACTCCAGCAACTTCCCCACTACTGATGTAAGGCTAACGTCTAAAATTCCCAATTTTCTCTCTCCCTCCTTTCTTAAAATATGGCGTTACATTGGCTACCCCCCAGTTCACAGGAACTGATCCAGAGTCGAGAGAACATTGGAGAATGATCACCAATGCATCCACGATTTCTTGGGCCACGTTGAGTACTCTGGGATGCAGGCCATCAGGCCCTGGGGATTTATTTGCCTTCAGTCCCAATAGTTTACCTTACACCAATTTCTGACTAATGTGGATTTTCTTCAGTTCCTCCCTTGCACTAGATCCTTGGTTCCCTAGTATTTCTGGGAGGTTGGTTGTGTCTTCCTTAGTAAATACAGAACCAAAACACTCGTTGAACTGTTCTGCCATTTCCATGTTTACCATTATAAAATCACTTGTCTCTGACTGTAAGGGACCTACATTCGTCTTCACTAATCTTTTCCTTTTTACATACCTAAAGAAATTTTTACAGTCAGTTTTTATATTCCCCGCAAGCTTTCTTTCATGCTCTTTCCCCCCCACCCCCTTAATTAACCCCTTTGTCCTCCTCTGAGTTCTAAATTTCTCCCAATCCTCTGGTTTGCTGCTTCTTCTGGCCATTTTATATGCCTCTTCCTTGGAATTAACACTATCCTTGACTTCCCTCATCAGCCTTCCCAGTTTTATTTCTTCGCCAGACAGGGATGAGCAAATTTTGGAGTTCGTCCATGCGGTCTTTAAAACTTTGCCATTGCATCTCCACTGTCAACCCTTTAAGTATAATTTGCCTGTCTATCCGAGCCAATTCCCGTCTCATACCTCAAAGTCTCCTTTATTCAAGTTCAGGACCCTAGTCTGTGAATTAACCGTCACTCTACAAACTAATGCAGAATTCCACCATATTATGGTCACTGTTGCCAAAGGGGCTTTGCACAACAAGATCACTAATTAATCCTTCCTCATTACACAATACCCAGTCTAGGATGGCCAACCCTCTACTCGGTTCCTCTACATATTGGTTTAAAAACCCATCCTGTATACAGTCCAGGAAATCCTCCTAAGCACTGCTACCAATTTGGTTGGCCCAATTTATATGTAGATTAAAGTCACCCATGAAAGCTGCTGTATCTTTGCTACACACATCCCTAATTTCCTGCTTGATGCTATCCCCAGCCTCTCTACTGCTGTTTGGTGGTCTGTATACAACTCCAACAAGTGTTTTCTGCCCTTGGTTATTTCGCAGTTCTACTCGTACAGATTCTACAGCATCCAAGCTAATGTCTCTCCTTGCTATTGCATTCATCTCTTTAACCAGCAATGCCACCCCACCTCCTCTTCCTTTCTGTCTATCCTTCCTGAATATCGAATACCCCTGCATGTTTAGCTCCCAGCCTTGGTCACCCTGGAGCCATGTCTCTGTAATTCCAACTATATCATATCCCTTAACCACTATACTTGTATAAGTAGTAGAAACAACCAACTGCCGTTGCTGGATAATAGACAAAAGAACAGTATGGTGGGTGGCACAGTGGCGCAGACAGCGCCAGAGATCCGGGTTCAATCCTGACTACGGGTGCTGTCTGTACAATGTTTTTATGTTCTCCATGTGGCCACGTGGGTTTTCTCCGGGTGCTCCGGTTTCCTCCCACACTTCAAAGACGTACGGGTTTGTAGGTTAATTGGCTTCAGTAAAATTGTAAATTGGCCCTAGTGTACGGGCGATCACTGGTCAGCGTGTATTCAGTGGGCCAAAGAGCCCACTTCCATGCTCTAAAGACACGGAGTGCAAGTGTTGCTCAGCAGGTCAGGCAGCACCTCTGAAGAACATGGATGGGTGGCGTTTCAGGTCGAGACCATTCTTCAAACTCGGTGTGGAACTGGGTCTGAAATCCTGGCGGCCGGAGGAGAGGCGAAGAGCGACGGAGTCGATGGTCGCAGCCCACGGACGGCCAGAGTTCAGGTAAGAATCGGTGGTGGTGACAGCGGCAAGCGCTGACTGGACGTTTGGTGGGTCCGTCCGCTATAACAAAAATCCGCTATAAAGTGGTCTGTAAAATCACGGTTTTATACATACCTGCCTCAAGTACCTCCTCTGGCAGCTCGTTCCATATACCCTCCAACCTCTGTGTGAAACGGTTGCTCCTCTGGTTCCTATTAATTATTTCTCCTCTCACCTTAAACCTTTATCATTTGGTACTTGATTCCCCTACTCTGTGCATTCACCTTATCTCTTCCACTCCTGATTTTATACACCTCTATAAGACCAGCTGTCAGCCTCCTGCGGTCTAATTAATAAAATCCTAGCCTGCCCAACTTCTCCCTCTAGCTTATGCCCTCGAGTCCTGACAACATCCTCATGAATCTTCCCTGCACCCTTTCCAGCTTAACAACATCAGGATGACCAAAACTAAATACAATACTCCAAATTAAATGTCAACAACTTCCTGTACAACGAGCATGGTATCCTATCTTCTATACTCAATACTCTGAATGATGAAGGCCAATGTACCAATGCTCTCATATTCTCTTTTTTTTAAACGTTGCCCTCTGAACTACTTGTGTAATTGGTTGGATTTCGTCGTGTGACATCCTCTCTTCACCTTCTCCAGGAAGCTTGTGCTTAATTCCCATATCTCTCTATGCTGTGTTAATTGTGATAGGCACAAGTCGGGTGAGTAACAGGTACTATGAAAATCTTGCTTGCAGTAGCATCACCTCATATTTTGCTCGGGCAGCTTACAACCCAGCGGTATGAACATTGATTTCTCTTATTTCGAGTAACTCCTGCATTCCAACCCCCTCCCCCACCCTAGTCATTCTACCAGTTCCACTGTTTGCAACCTTCTACCCCTGTTAGCACATCACCAGCCAACAATGGGCCATTATGGACATCAGCATTTCTGAGTTTGTCCATGTTTGGTCAGGACTCTTCTTCAGAATGAAAGAACATAAGCGATCTACCCCAACTACACTAGTCCCATTTGCCCCATATCCACTAAACCTCTCCCATCTATGAACTTGTTCAAATGTCATTTAAAAGCTGTAATTGTACCTGTCTCTGCCGCCTATTATCTCCATGTTGTCTCCATTCTATTCTGGCTGGAGGTCTGTGACTGGTGGAGTTTAGTTTAGAGATATAGTGCGGAAACAAGCACTTCGGCCCACCGAATCCACATCACCCCGTACACTAGCTGTATCCTACACACTAGGAACAATTTACAGAAGCCAATTAACCTGCAAACCTGCACGTCTTTGGGATGTGGGATGAAACCGGAGCACCTGCACATGAGGAAACTCATGCGGTCACAGGGAGAATGTGCAAACTCCGACAGACGGCACCCGTAGTCACGATCGAATCCGGGTATCTGGCGCTGTGCTCTTCCACAGGGATCTGTGCTGGAACCTCTGTAGCTTGTGATAGATATACATGGACAAAATTGTGGACAGGTCAGGCAGTATGTTTGCAGATGACACCCAGATATGGAGAGTTGTAGATAGTGAAGAAGACTGTCAAATTATATCACACGATCAAGATCAAGATATTGGGTTTCAGAGTCGAGTGTTGAATAGTTGACTTCTGCAGCTTTACAGTCACATTAAATGCAATAACAACAAAAATAACTATCGGTTATTCTAAGAACACTAGACCAAAAACCAAAGTACGTGAGTAACCATAGTTGACCAAACTATGTCATAGTTTGGTGTGAAGCAGGGTTGACATTAGTGTTGTGCGGTATTCAAGAGCCTGATGGTTGCTGGAAAGAAGCTGATCTTGAAGTCACAGTTTTCAGGCTCCTGTACCTTCTTCCCGGTGGTAACAGCGAGATGAGAGTGTGGCCAGGGTGGTGTGGGTCTCTGATGAAATAAAAATGAACTGCAGATGTTAGTTTATACCAAAGATAGACACAAAGTGCTGGAGTAACTCAGAGGGTCAGGCAGCATATCCGGAGATCATGGATAGGTGACATTTTGGGTCGGGACCCTTCTTTAGACTGAAGAAGGGTCCCGACCAGAAGCGTCACCTGTCCATGTTCTCCAGAGATGCTGCCTGACCCGATGAGTTACTCCAGTATTTTGTGTCTATCTTCATTCCCCTCTCATCCTCACTCCACTCCAGGCAATGTCCTGGAGTCTCCAGTTAACCCCACTCCTCGGCCCTTCCCCCTAGAGTGCCGCATTCACCCTTCCCCCTTCAACCACAAGATTTCTCTAGTTCCCTTTTGAATGTTCCAGTGAATCTGGTTCCAGTGCATCTGTTTCTCGTCTCATGTCACTGAACCTTGCTGTCGTCAAACTTTCTCCTCTCTGCATAAAATCACAAGGGAAATAGATAGATCATGTCCATGAGGAGTGGAATTAGTCCATTCGGCCCATCAATTCTATGCCCTTCTAACCCCATTCTCCTGCCTTCTCCCCATAACCTATGACACCTGCACTAATCAAGAATGTATTTATCTTTGCCTTAAAAATATCCACTGACCTGACCTCCTCAGCCTTCTGTGGCAAGAATTCCACAGATTCACCACCCTCTGACTAAAGACATTTCTCCTGGTCTCTTTCCTAAAAGAACGTCCTTTAATTCTGAGGCTATGACCTCCAGTCCTAGACTCTCCCAATAGTGGAAACATCCTCTCCACATCCACCCTATCCAAGCCTTTCACTATTCTGTATAGATGTATAATGAGGTGCCCCCTCATTCTTCTAAACTCCAGCGAGTACAGGCCCAGCGCTGACAAACGCTCATCATAAGTTAACCTACTCATTCCTGGGATCATTCTTGTAAACCTCCTCTGGACCCTCTCCGGAGCCAGAACATCCTTCCTCAGATATGGTGCCCAAAATTGCTCACAATATTCTAATTGCGGCCTTACCGGCGCCTTAGACAGCCTCAGCATTACATCCCTGTTTTTGTATACAAACCCTCTTGTAATAAATGTTAGCATTGATTTCTTTATTATTAATTCGATGTGCAGATTGATTTTTTGGGGATCCTGCACCAGCACTCCCAAGTCCCTTTGCACCTCTGATTTCTGGATTCTCTCCCCATTTAGAAAATAGTCTACGCCTTTATTCCAACTACCAAAATGCATGACTCCACATTTTGCTACACTATGTTCCACCTGTCACTGCTCTGCCCACCTTCCCAGCCTGTCCAAGAACTTCAAGATGGCCGTGTCGCTGTGTTTGGCTGCCCACCATCGCCCGTCTGGACGTCCGTATGGCCTGCAGGCAATCTTGGTCTACGATCGCCAAAATCTACTAGACACCCAAGCCTCTGCCGTCGATGTCTTCATCCGAGGCCCCGGACAAAGCTTCCTCTCCCGTTCGCTCCTCGCTCAGCTCCCGGTGGGTGTGCGGGCTCGACCTTGCGACCGCCACCGCACACGCCGAGCCAGGAGGCGGAGTAAACGCACGGGCGCCCTGAAAAGGCTGGAGAATCGCGCCCGCTCAACATCAGCCTACCTCGCCCAGTGCTGTGAAGTCGGATCTGGTCGGCCCTACGGCTCCATCCATCAGCAGTCCCTCGAGCTCAGGTATGCCTCTCTCCGGTCGATTATTCCGGTCCGCCGGTCAGTCTGCCCGTGGGCTCCCAGCCAGGCCACGTGTGAAATGGAGCAGCGTGGTCTCCCTGAACCTCCGCCCGCTGGTGTGGGAGCCATTAATGGACCACAACTCACCTGCTGTCCCTGCTAAATTGGCCCTGATCAACGCAAGATCCTAACTGAACAAAACCTTCATCCTCAACGACGTCTTCACCGCACGTGGGTTGAACTTTTTACTGGTCTCAGAAACCTGGCTTAATCCTGGTGAGCTTGCTCCACTCGTGGAACTCTGTCCTGATAACTGTAACTTTTTCAGCTCGCCCAGGCTCTCCAGACACGGTGGGGGCCGAGCCACTGTGTTTAAGAAACATTTCAACTGCCGCCTCCTGAACGTTGATCATTTGTCCAGTTTCAAAGTGCAACTAATTATAGTTGGTCTAGTCTGTCCATTTTTAATTGTTCTTGTGTATCGCCCACCAAAAATGCAAAATGCTGATCTTATCTCTAGCTTGTTGCCCAAATTTGACCAGTCCTGATTCTTGGTGATTTTAACATTCATGTCTGCTGTCCTACTCTGGTGAGTGAATTTATGCACCTAGTTGAGTCCTTCAATCTGACTCTACTTACCACTGGACCCACGCACAAGCTTGGCCATACACTCGACCTGGTGCTATCGTCCGGTCTCCCAATTTGTAACATAGAAATTATTGACGCTTGTCTGTCAGATCATAGTGTAATTATATTCAATGCATCTCTGCCTTTCCCTCAAAATCTCATCTCCCTACATAAACTCATTGATTGCCAGTAAGTTCTCTGAGGCTCTCATAGCTGCTTCCGACATCTGCACCATCGAGGCTTCTTCCCCACCAAGGACACCACCAGAGCCCCAAGAAGAGAGTGCAAAAAATGAGAACGGAAGTATAAATCTGATAAGCTTCAAATTTACTTCGAATTTCTGAGAAACAATCTTCTCAAATACCAGGAAGCAGTAAAGTCAGCGAGAACACAATACTTTTCCGACCTTATTTCCAAAAATGTCCATAATTCCAAAGTCCTATTTAGTACCATTTCCTCCGTCGTATGTCCCGCCCCAGTACCAGCTAGCCTTTGCTGTGGGGTTCCACAAGGCTCCATCCTAGGCCCCATTCTCTTCTCCCTGTATATGCTCCCCCTTGGCCGAGTCATTCAAAGGCAGAGCATTTCTTTCCACTGCTATGCAGACGATACACAACTCTATCTCCACCTGAATCCCAACATACGATCAAATCTACTCAGCCTTATGCACTGCCTCGAGGATATAAAGTGTCGGATGGCCCAGAACTTCCTCCAACTAAACGAGAGCAGGTCTGAGGTCATCCTACTCGGCCCCTCGGACTCCATCAAAACGATAGCAGGCAGCCTTGGAAGTCTAACCTCCTTAGTCAAACCCCACGTCAAAAACCTTGCCGTGATATTTGACTCCGCATTAAAGTTTGACAAACAAGTCAACTCTGTGGTAAAATCTAGCTTCTTCCAGCTTCACACGATAGCTAAAATCAAATCATTCCTCCAATTTGACGACCTTGAAAAAAATCATCCACGCATTCATCTCCTCCCGCCTTGATTACTGCAACTCCCTGTACACTGGCATCAGCCAATCATCCCTGTCCCGCCTGCATTTGGGCCAAAACGCCACAGCGAAACTTCTGACGGGTACCCGTAAAGGGACCACATCACCCCGATCCTGCCTCGCTCCACTGGCTCCCAGTACAGTACAGAATCAACTTCAAGCTCCTCCTATATGTATACAAAGCCCTTAACGGGCTTGCCCTCACCTATATCAAAAATCTTCTAACCCACCATTCTACCTCCAGGTCCCTCAGGTCGGCCGACGGGGTGGGAGATTGCAACCTTCACGTGGTCCGCCCTGTTTTGAGGAATGCAATCAACCTGGCGGGCACAATCAAATAAGATCAAATAGAACAAGTTGTCCTACAACTTTTGGCTGTGCACGCCATACGCAAGAAGAAGAAGAAGAAGTAGGTCAGCCGACTTGGGGCTACTGACTGTCCCGCGGTCCAGGTTTAAGCTCAGGGGCGACCACGATTTTTGCGGTTGCAGCACCTAGACTGTGGAACAGCATCCCTCCTCTCACCAGAACTGCCCCCTCCATCGACTGCTTTAAGTCTAGACTTAAAACCTACTTCTACTCACAAGCGTTCCTTGAGGTCCTCTGAGGGAGCGCTGTATGTATGTATTTATGTATGTATTGTTAGATCTGTGTACCATTGTATGTGGCATTGTAGTTTGCCCTCCAGTTTGCCTCCTTTAGTGAAGCTGCAGGTCACATGAGAATTAGCCCAATCAACCAATCAGCCTGAACAAGATGGGCGGCCAGGAGATGTGCCAATACTGTGAGATGTGGGAATTTGTCGACACCATTGATGTAGATGATCCCTACAGCTGCAGTAAGTGTTTGAGGCTAGCGGAACTCGAGCTCCGCATTGATGAGCTGGAGACCCAACTTCATACGCTGCGGTACATCAGGGAGGGGGAGTATTACCTGGATGTTTTGTGCCAGGGGATGGTCACACCGACCAGTTTAACTAATTCAGTAGTTAGTGAGCAAGGAAAGGAAGGTGTGGCCATAAGCGAGGCAGGTAAGGGGAACCAGGAGGAGATGCGGCAGGAGCCACAGCCCTTGTCCCTGACGAGCATGACCGAGGCTCTTACTCAATGTGAGGACGGGATCAGGGGCTGTGGGAGGGATGAGCAACCTGGCTGCAGCACCGTGGATCAGGGGGCCATTCAAGAGGGGGGAGTTAGAAGAAATGCCGTTGTGATAGGGGATAGTATTATTCGGGGGGTAGATAAGGTTCTCTGCGGCCAGCAGAACATGTCCCGAAGGCTGTGTTGCCTACCCGGTGCTAGGGTTAAGGATATCTCTGCGGTGCTGGAGAGAAATTTGCAGAGGGAGGGGGAGGATCCAGTGGTCGTGGTCCATGTGGGGACCAATGACATAGGAAGGACGAGGAAGGAGGATCTGCTGAAGGAGTTTGAGCAGTTAGGGAATAAATTAAAAAGCAGAACCTCGAGGGTACTGATCTCCGGATTGCTACCTGAGCCACGGGCCAAATCGGCGAGGGTACGTAAAATTAAAAAGCTGAATGCGTGGCTCAAAGACTGGTGTGGGAAAAATGGATTTGGTTTCTTGGGCCACTGGCACCAGTACTGGGACAGGGGGGATCTGTTCTGTAAGGACGGACTTCACCTGAACGGTGCTGGGACTGGGGTCCTGGCAAATCATATAACTAGGGCAGTAGAGAGGTCTTTAAACTAAGTAGCGGGGGGGAGGTATCAAGGGGGGTAATAACGGCAGGGGGAGAGGAAATAGAGCAGGGTATCTGTGGGGAAGCGGAAAATCAAAATGTGACAGGAGGATCCAGAATGTGTGAAGATAAAGCTCTAGATGTAAAAGGGGCAAAAACGGAAAGGAAGGGTAGTAAAAATCATCTGAAAGTGCTTTATCTAAATGCACGGAGTATTCGAAATAAGATAAATGAATTAACGGTGCAATTAAGTATATATAGTTATGATATCGTGGCCATTACGGAGACATGGCTGCAAGGGGATCAGGACTGGGAGTTAAATATAGAGGGGTACTCGACAATTAGAAAAGATAGACAGGAAAAAAAGGGAGGAGGGGTGGCCCTTTTAATAAGGGAGGGAATAACGGCAATAGAGAGGAAGGATATTGCGTTGAAGGATCAGGATAGTGAAACAGCTTGGGTACAGATAGAGAATAACAAGGGGAAAAAAAACACTAGTGGGTGTAATTTATAGACCTCCAAATAGCTGTGACGCTGTTAGTCAGAACATAAATCTGCAAATAGTTGACGCATGTAAAAAGGGAACTGCTGTAATCATGGGGGACTTCAATTTTCATATTAATTGGGCAAACCAAACTGGGCAGGGTAGACTAGAGGAAGAGTTTATAGAATGTATTAGAGACGGGTTCCTAGAACAGTATGTCGCAGAACCGACAAGGGGGGAGGCAATCTTGGATCTGGTCCTGTGTAATGAAGCAGGATTAATTAAAAATGTCATAGTTAGGGACTCGTTGGGAACAAGTGACCACAATATGGTCGAATTCCATATTCAAATAGAAGGGGAGCAGGTTGAAACTCAGGCTAGGGTGCTTAGTCTAAATAAGGGGGATTATGAAGGTATGAGGACTGAGCTGATCAAAGTTGACTGGGATAGCAGACTCAAGAATAAGATGGTACATGAGCAGTGGTGTACGTTTAAGGATCTACTGTATAACCTTCAAGAAAAATTTATTCCTATGAAGAAAAAAAGGGGTAAGGGTAAGAACAGTCAGCCATGGCTCAGTAAAACTATAAAGGATAGTATTCGGCTGAAGGCAAGGGCATATAAGGTAGCCAGAGATAGTGGGAGGGCAGAGGATTGGGAAGCATTTAAAGGTCAGCAAAAAATAACTAAGAGATTAATTAAGACGGGGAAAATAGACTATGAAAGGAATTTAGCGAACAACATAAAAACTAATAGTAAGAGTTTTTATAGCTATATAAAAAGAAAAAGGGTGGCTAAGGTGAACGTTGGTCCATTGGAGGGTGAGACTGGAGAGTTGTTGGTGGGGAACATGGAAATGGCAAAGGCATTAAACGAGTATTTTGTATCAGTCTTCACCATAGAAGACACAAAAAATATTCCAACGCTGGATAAACAGGGGGCGGTAGGAATGGAGGAGCTAAATACTATTAAGATCACCAAGGAGGTGGTATTAGGGAAATTAATGAGACTGAAGGAGGATAAATCCCCTGGGCCTGATGGATTACATCCAAGGGTCTTGAGGGAGATAGCGGTGGGGATTGTGGATGCATTGGTGATAATTTTCCAAAACTCCCTGGAGGCAGGAACGGTCCCAGTGGATTGGAAAATGGCCAATGTAACACCTATATTTAAAAAAGGAAGTAAACAGAAGGCGGGTAACTATAGACCGGTTAGTCTAACATCGGTGGTGGGTAAAATGTTAGAGACAATTATTAAAGAAACACTAACGGGGCACTTGGATAAACATGACTTCATCGGACAGAACCAGCATGGTTTTGTGAAGGGGAAGTCCTGTTTAACGAATCTGCTCGAATTCTTTGAGGAAGTAACAACCCGGGTGGATAAAGGGGAACCGGTGGATGTGGTATACTTGGACTTCCAAAAGGCTTTTGACAAGGTGCCACATATAGGAAGCAGAGAGTGGGGATAAATGGTTCATACTCGGGATGGCAACCGGTAACTAGCGGGGTTCCGCAAGGGTCGGTGCTGGGACCCCAGTTGTTCACAATTTATATAAATGATTTGGAGGAGGGAACCAAGTGTAATATATCAAAATTTGCGGACGATACAAAAATGGGAGGAAAAGTAGGGGATGAGGAGGATAGGAAGAGTCTGCAAAAGGATATAGATAAGCTAGGTGAGTGGGCAACAACTTGGCAGATGAAATTTAATACTAATAAATGTGAAGTCATTCACTTTGGGAAAAAAAATGATAGGGCAAGTTATTTTCTAAATGAGGAGGAGCTGCGTTGTAATGCAACGCAAAGGGATCTAGGGGTATTAGTACATGAATCACTAAAAGTTAGTATGCAGGTGCAGCAAGCAATCAGGAAGGCCAATGGAGTTTTGGCCTTTATTGCTAGGGGGATTGAGTATAAAAACACGGAGGTCTTGCTGCAGCTGTACACAGTATTAGTGAGACCACATTTGGAATACTGTGTACAGTTCTGGGGTCCATACTTAAGAAAGGATGTACTAGCCCTGGAGGCAGTGCAGCGAAGGTTTACAAGATTAATTCCTGCAATGAGGGGATTGACATATGAGGAAAGGTTAAGTAGGCTGGAACTCTACTCTTTGGAGTTTAGAAGAATGAGAGGCGATCTCATTGAAACATATAAGATCGTGAGGGGCCTTGATCGGGTGGATGCACCGAGGATGTTCCCAATGATCGGGGAAACTAGAACTAGGGGACATAGTCGCAGAATAAGGGGGGGCTCTTTTAAAACTGAGATGAGGAAGAACTTCTTCACCCAGAGGGTGGTTAATTTATGGAATTCACTGCCCCAGGGAGCAGTGGAAGCAGAAACGTTAAATATATTTAAGTCTAAAATAGATGGTTTTTTAGCTGCCAAGGGGATAAGGGGCTACGGGGAGAGGGCAGGGATATGGACCTAGGTATGGTTAGTATAGTAAGACCTGAGTGATCTCCTGGACAAGTGTCGATCGCCTGGATTGGGGTCGGAGAGGAATTTCCCGGATTTTTTTCCCGAATTGGACCTGGGTTTTTATCCGTTTTTTTGCCTCCCCCAGGAGATCACGCGGTTCTTGGGGTGGAAAGGGGTGATAGCGGTATAAAGGGGAGGGTAGTGTCTTGTGTTCTGTGTCTTGTGTCTACTGTTTGTGGGTAAGTGTGTCTGTTTAGTGTTCAGCCATGAGCGAATGGCGGTGCGGGCTCGACGGACCTGGTGGTCTACTCTCGCACCTACTTTCTATGTTTCTATGTTTCTATGTTAGTACCTGCACTGATGTAGAGCACTTTGGTCAACGAGAGTTGTTTTTAAATGTGCTATAGAAATAAACTTGACTTGACTTGACTTGACATGCTCTCTAGGTGTGGTAGGATGGTTCAGTTGCCTGATAAGTCATTTAATAATTAATCATGGCATGGTCTGAAGAAGGGACATGACCCGAAACATCGTCCAACCATTTTCCCCAGAGGGACAGCACGGTGGCGAAGGGTAGAGTCGCTGCCTCACCATAGACGCGCTAGTTCAATCCTGACTACAGGTGCTGTCTGTATGGAGGTTATGCGTTCTCTCTGCGTTCTTTCTCCCACATTTCAAAGATGTGCAGGTTTGAAGGTTAATTGGCTTTGGTAAAAATCTGTAAATTGTCCCTCGTGTGTGTAGGATAGTGCTAGTGTACGGGTATCACTGGTTGGCACAGACTCGGTGGGCCGAGGGACCTGCTTCCTGTTTCCTGTTTCTCGGCTGTATCTCTAAAGTCACTTCCAAAGTCAGCTCTGTAACAAAGGACCCTCTGGTTTACGGGCTGTTCCCAGAGGCACATTCAGAGCCGGACATCAAGTGACATCAGCTTGGTTAAAGGCACTCTTTGGTCTGCCTGAAATTTATTGGCCTCCCAGCCCTGAGTTACAGAGAGAGGTTGGGCAGGCCAGTTTATTTATTCCTTGGAGCGCAGGAGCATAAGGGGCGATCTTATAGAGGTTTCATGGTTGGTCACGGTGGCACAGCGGTAGAGTTGCTGCCTTACAGCAAAATGCAGCGCCTGAGACCCGGGTTCGGTCCCGACTACGGGTGCTGTCTGTATGGAGTTTGTACGTTCTCCCCGTGATCTGCGTGGGTTTTCTCCGAGATCTTCGGTTTCCTCCCTCACTCCAAAGACGTACAGGTTAATTGGCTTGATAAAAATGTAAAATTGTCCAAGTTGGCGATATGCAGAGTACTGTCCTGCCGACTACAACATTCAGAAGGTTCATGAGGGTGATAGGATGAATGCACAGAGTCTCTTACCCAGTGTAGGGGAATCAAGAACCAGAGGACGCAGGTTTAAGGTGAGAGGGGAAAGATTTAATAGGAACAGCTTTTTCCACACAGGGTGGTGGGTATATGGAAGGAGCTGCCAGAGGAAATAGTAGAGGCAGGTACAATAACATTTAAAAGACATTTGGGCAGGTACATGGATGGGAAACGTTCAGAGAGATATGAGCCAAACACGGGCATGTGGAGCAAATATAGATGGGGCATCTTGGTCAGCTTGGGCAAGTTGGGTTGAAGAGCCTGTCTCTCTACTGTAGGGCTCTGTAATTCTCGGACTCTGGGTTCCTAAGGAGTGTATCAGAATACAGGGGGTTCCGGGGAGTGTGTGTGTTTACAGAGGGTCCCAGGGTGTGTGTCGGTATTTATAAGGGTGGGGGTCCCAAATTTGGATCTATCTCCCGCTGGGTCTATTAAATCCCTTCAGAAGTTTCAGTGTTGTGTCCAAAGATGCTATAGCAAGCGGTTGTGTCTGTGTGGGAGGATCTATGCATATTTGTAGGTCTCTCTCTCTCTCCATCGTGCTCAGCGTGTGGGCATGTACTGTAGTCTCTCACTCTCCAGCTAACTACAGAAGCGTCTGGAAACCTGAGCTCCGCTGCTCCCCTTGAATCACCGATCACAATGTTAGACCATTGCTGCTTCCTGGCGCTGGTAACAGTTCTGGGAGTTTTGGAACAAGGTAAGATTTCCCGGGACGAGGCTGGCTCAATGCAATCTCCCTCTGGTGCAGGCAAGGGCAGCGCTTTCAGTTACCATGTAGGGATTACAACTGTGCAGCCCAACTCCCCGGCTAACTCCACAAACCCCGTGGCTAGGTTAGTAACACAATTCCTTCTGGGTTATTTACAGTTCGGTAAATGATATATAATCCCTCACCGCCCTCTGTAAAGTTAGAACTGCGAGCCTTCATTTCCCAAGTGTATTATTTTTCAAAAATGCCTTTCCTTCTAAAGCCTAGTTTTCTGGTCTCTCGCCCTATTGAGGGCGGGGGGTGTTCACTGAGCGAGAGAGGGGTCAGTCTAGCGAGAGAGTGCGTGCAAGTGTTACACGTTTGCTGAAGCGTGGTAAACGTTCAGCATTGCTTAGAACACAAAGTACTGGAGTAACTCAGCGGGTCGGGCAGCATCTACATGGATAGGCGTCTTTTCGCCCTCACGTTCTCCAGAGATGCTGCCTGACATGCTGAGTTACGCCAGCACTTTGTGTTTTCTTTTGTAAACCGGCACCTAAAAAAAAAGATCAGAGAATACGATGCATGAATACAAATGTCAAACACAAGTACAATAGGATGAACAAAGGGGAAGATACAGAGTGCAGTTCTCAACGTTGTAGCGCATCAGCTCCAGAGACAAAGTCCAATGTCCGCAATGGGGTAGAGGTGAATCGGACAGTACCTTAGCTTGTGGAAGGACCAGTCAGAAGCCTGATAACAGAGGGGAATAAGCTGTTTCTGAGCGGTGATGCAAGCTTTCAAGCTTCTGTACCTTCTGCTGGACGGGAGCGGGGAGAAGGAGGAATAGAAACATAGAAAATAGGTGCAGGAGGAGGCCATTCGGCCCTTCTAGCCAGCACCGCGATTCATTGTGATCGCCCCCTATCAATAACCCGTGCCTGCCTTCTCCCCATATCCATTGACTCCACTAGCCCCTAGAGCTCTATCTAATTCTCTCTTAAATCCATCCAGTGATTTGGCCTCCACTGCCCTCTGTGGCAGGGAATTCCACAAATTCACAACTCTCTGGGTGAAATAGTTTTTCCTCACCTCAGTCTTAAATGACCTCCCCATTATTCTAAGACTGTGGCCCCTGGTTCTGGACTCGCCCAACATTGGGAACATTTTTCCTGCATGACGGGTGGGACAGGGACAAGAGTGTGATTATGTTGGCTGCTTTCCCAAGACAGCATGAAGTGTAGATGAAGTCGATGGTGGGGAGTATGGTCTGTGTTATGGACGGTCCTGACATCCCATCTACCTCATTGGAGACCCTCAGACTATCTTTGATCTGTCTTTACTGGACTTTATCTGGCACTAAACCTTATTCCCACTATCTTGCATCTGTACATTGTAGACGGCTTGATTGTAATCACGTTATGCCTTACCGCTGACTGGTTAGCACACAACAAAAAAGCTTTGCGCTGTACCTCGGTACATGTGACAATAAACAAAATTGAACTAATCTGAACGTTATTCCCTTTATCCTATTCCTGTACACCGTGGATGGCTCGGTAGTAATAATGTATTGTCTTTCTGCTGACTGGATAGCACTGCATAAAACAAAAATGCTTTTCACTGTACCTCAGTACACGTCACACTAAACTAAACCGGCTGAAGATGGGTCTCAACCTGAAATGTTTCATATTCCTTTTCTCCAAAGCTGCTACCTGACCCGCTGAATTACTCCAGCACTTGGTGTCTAAACAAAACTAAATCTGGTCCTGCTGCTGTACTGTTTTATGATACGAGTTAACATATTCTGCGTTTGTTTTTCCAAGGATCTGGCCAGAAAGAGAATAACCATTGCACAACCTTGTACCACTGGGCTTCCTTATTTATCTGAATGTTTTGCAATGCAAAACTTGAAGTTAGCAGCAGATTTCACTTCCACTCTCCCTTCTGCCAAACCACAGTTCCTGTACTGCAATGTTTATTTTAGAGATCCAGCCCTTGGCCCCCTGCATATTAACACTATCGCGCACACACACACACACACACACACACACACACGTTCATGTTTGCTAAGTGGGACAGGGGCATTAGGCAGCAACTCTACTGCTGCACCACCGTGCCGCTCTATAAGTGCAGAACGTTCCTTTGCACTCCTGATCTGTGCTGTGTGAACACCATACAGGGCCTGTCCCACGGGCATGCGACAAGCGCGACCTAAAGGGCCGGTCCCAACAGCATGCGCCTGCATGTGGCACGCGCGACCTAACGTGGTCGCTTGAGCCGTACGGCCTCGCGGGGCCGGTCCCACTTCGATCGCCGGAGCCGTATGTAGTTGTGCGGAGCTGGTCCCAACATCGCGCGGGGCTCCGAAAAACTGATCGTGTTCAAAAATTCTGCGCGGCAACGGCCCACCGGCCCACAGCCGCCTCGATGCCGTACATCACGCGCGAACTTCCAGCGGACTTCGCTCACACTTCATGTCACTTACTCGACCTCCACGCGGCTCCCGCTTCTGGTTTGATCGCGCTTGCCGCATGCTGGTGGGACCGGCCCTTTAGGTCGCGCTTGCCGCATGGAGTCGCATGCCCGTGGGACGGGCCCTTACCAGTGGCATAAGGTGGCCGCGCAATGAGAGGGATGAGGGACGATCTGGACGGAGGTGACGACTGGAGGCTCTACAGCAGCCTGGGGCTCGTCTGGATCGGGCACCGCTCAAGGAGACCGATCGCATGGACCGGAACGGACGTTGACAATGGAGCCAGAACCTGGCACCTCTTGCATGCAGTCGCAATAGACTGTTTCCATGTACTTGTGTTAATTGGGAATTGTGCTTAAGTATGGCATTAATGAACTGATTTGCAAATAAAATAGTATCACTGTGTATCTGTGCATGTGATAATAGAGAGCCATTGAACCATTGACCATAGAATACAATGCAATGATACTTTATTGTCACATGTACCTAGATAAAGTAAAATTCTTTGTTTTGCATACAATCTGGTGAAATCATACTACAGATCAGCACAATTATTGACAAGTATAAAAGTGCAATGATTATAGTGTAGTACAAGTCCACCACCGATTTCCCACCACCCTTGGTTCCAGTGCGCTTCTGGATTATCCGTTTCACAGACGAACAGCGTTCACGCCCTCTGAGAGGAGTCCAACGGAACCGGAATGGTCCTCCCAGGACGCTGGGGGGGGGGTTCATGATACCGGCCGGGCTGGAGTTCCAGAGCCCCGGCCGCCGGAGGCAAATTTGACCCGGCGATCAGTTGCGGAAATCCCAATGAGGTCGAGGTCGGCCGCCTGCCTCACCCGGACAAGTCATCGGGTATTTTTTAAGTGGAATTTGACAGATTCTTGATTAGTAAGGGTGTCAATGTATACGGGGAGAAGACAGGAGAATGGGGTTGAGAGGGAAAGATAGATCAGCCATGATTGAATGGCGGAGCAGACTCAATGGGCCGAATGGCCTAATTCTGCTCCTATGACTCATGCACATGATATTGGTGACCACTTGAAGTCATACAGCACGGAAATAGCCCAGCTTGTCCATGCCGACCAAGATGCCCCATCTACACTAGTCCCACCCTCCCACATTTGGTCCATACCCCTCCAAACCTTTTCTACGGATGCTGTCTGTACAGAGTTTGCGCATTCTCCCTGTGACCGCATGGGTTTCTTTGGCTTCCTCCCACACTCCAAAGACATGCAGATTTATAGCTTAATTGGCTCCTATACATTGTAAATTGTCCTTAGTGTGTAGGATAGTGCTAGTGTACGGGTGATCATTGGTCGGCATGGGCTTGGTGGGCCGAAGGGTCTGTTTACACACTTTATCTCTAAAATTTAAACTAAAGTCACCATGTGTCCCCGGGTTCCTATTAAATCTTTCCCCTCTCACCTTAAACCAATGTCCCCTGGTTCTTGATTTCCCTGCCCTGGGTAAAGTCAGCACATTTACCCTATCTATTCCCCTCATGATCTTATACATCTCTATAAGATCACCCCTCAGCCTCCTGCACTCCAAGAAAGAAAGTCCTAGCCTGCCTCTCCCTGTAGATCAGGCCCTCGACTTCTGGCAACAGCTTCATAAATCTATTCTGCACACTTTCCAGTTTATCAACATGCTTGCTGTAGAACAAAAGAATGAAAGATATGCAAAGGTGGAGGGAAAGGTGGAGTCTTTAAAGGTACACAAAATTGCTGGGGAAACTCAGCGGGTGCAGCAGCATCTATGGAGCGAAGGAAATAGGCGACGTTTCGGGCCGAAACCCTTCTTCAGACTGATGGGGGGTGGGGGGGGGAAAGAAAGAAGGAAAAGGGGAGGAGGAGGAGGAGGAGCCCGAGGGCGGGCGGATGGGAGGGTGGGAGGAGACAGCTAGAGGGTTAAGGAAGGGGAGGAGACAGCAAGGGCTAGCCAAATTGGGAGAATTCAATGTTAATGCCATAAGGACGCAAGGTCCCCAGACGGAATATGAGGTGCTGTTCCTCCAATTTCCGCTGTTGCTCACTCTGGCAATGGAGGAGACCCAGGACAGAGAGGTCGGATTGGGAATGGGAGGGGGAGTTGAAGTGCTGAGCCACCGGGAGGTCAGGTAGGTTATTGCGGACTGAGCGGAGGTGTTTGGCGAAACGATCGCCCAACCTACGCTTGGTCTCACCGATGTAAATCAGCTGACATCTAGAGCAGCGGATGCAGTAGATGAGGTTGGAGGAGATACAGGTGAACCTTTGTCGCACCTGGAACGACTGCTTGGGACCTTGAATGGAGTCGAGGGGGGAGGTGAAGGGACAGGTGTTGCATTTCTTGCGGTTGCAACGGAAAGTGCCCGGGGAGGGGGTGGTGCGGGAGGGAAGGGAAGAATTGACGAGGGAGTTGCGGCAATTCTTCCCTTCCCTCCCGCACCACCCCCTCCCCGGGCACTTTCCGTTGCAACCGCAAGAAATGCAACACCTGTCCCTTCACCACCCCCTCCCCGGGCACTTTCCGTTGCAACCGCAAGAAATGCAACACCTGTCCCTTCACCTCCCCCCTCGACTCCATTCAAGGTCCCAAGCAGTCGTTCCAGGTGCGACAAAGGTTCACCTGTATCTCCTCCAACCTCATCTACTGCATCCGCTGCTCTAGATGTCAGCTGATTTACATCGGTGAGACCAAGCGTAGGTTGGGCGATCGTTTCGTCGAACACCTCCGCTCAGTCCGCAATAACCTACCTGACCTCCCGGTGGCTCAGCACTTCAACTCCCCCTCCCATTCCCAATCCGACCTCTCTGTCCTGGGTCTCCTCCATTGCCAGAGTGAGCAACAGCGGAAATTGGAGGAACAGCACCTCATATTCCGTCTGGGGACCTTGCGTCCTTATGGCATTAACATTGAATTCTCCCAATTTGGCTAGCCCTTGCTGTCTCCTCCCCTTCCTTAACCCTCTAGCTGTCTCCTCCCACCCTCCCATCCGCCCGCCCTCGGGCTCCTCCTCCTCCTCCCCTTTTCCTTCTTTCTTTCCCCCCCCCCACCCCCCATCAGTCTGAAGAAGGGTTTTGGCCCGAAACGACGCCTATTTCCTTCGCTCCATAGATGCTGCTGCACCCGCTGAGTTTCCCCAGCAATTTTGTGTACCTTCGATATTCCAGCATCTGCAGTTCCCTTTTGAACAAGGTGGAGTCTTTGTTGGCTGAGGGGAAGGTGATAACGAGTTGCGCAAACAGTGGTACACAATAATAATAATAATAATATATTTTATTGTCATTGCACATAAGTGCAACGAGATTTGGTTTGCAGCTTCCATCCGGTCATAACTTAAATTTAACTAATAAAATTTAGATTTAGATACCCCGAGAACATGGTTTGTAAAAGAACAGTAAAATAGTGAAAACAGTTCAAACAGACTAAAGTGCAAATGTGTCTGTGCGACGTGACCATCCGAGGGAGACAGTCCAGGGGGATGGGGGGCACTCAGCAGGGCCGGTTCCGAGCCGCTATAGCTCTGGGAATGAAGCTGTTTCTGAGTCTGGAGGTTCGGGCGTACAAGATCTTGTAACGTCTTCCGGAGGGAAGTAGTTCGAACAGTGTGAGGAGTCTTTATGAATGCTGACGGCCTTCCTGAGGCACCGTGTGTGGTAGATGACCTCCAAGGCTGGTAGCTGTGTCCCAATGATCTTCTGCACCAGGAGGACAATGAAACTAGTACAACGACCAGGGTGGGGGAGGGATGGAGAGAGAGGGGATGCAAGGATTTGAAGTTAAATGCAATGAACTTGTTGCAAGAGAAGTCAATATTCATATTGCGGGGGGAGTTTTGAGCTACAAGTAGCCTGCGGCAGCTGGACGGAACGGCGGTGGAAGGAAATCGCGCCGGGCCGGCCCGACTTCATCCATCCAGTGCCGCCAGGACACTGGGCTTTAACACGAGGCAATAAGAAACGGCAGATTTCCCTGGGCCAAGATCAGACTTTTCGGAGACTTGGAAGTTGCAAGATGGCGTCGGAAGGTGGCAACTGCGTAGAAACAAGGAACTGCAGATGCTGGTTTACCAAAGAAAGACTCTCTGCGTGCTGTACCTGAAGACGATTTATTGACTGGATAGTGTGCAGGACAAGCCTTTCACTATATCTCTGTACACGTGACAGTAAAGAGAGTGAACCAAACCAGATGTTGCCATGTCAGCTGTTCTCAAGGCCGCAATGTTGTCAGAGACACCACCTGCAGTCCACGGTGAATCCATTGCTTATTTGGTATCAGTGAGGTGACACTGTGCCGCAACAGTGGAGTTGCTACCTCTCAGCGTCGGAGACCCGAGTTCAATCCTGTCCTCGGGTGCTGTCTGTGTATGTGTGGAGTTTGGACCTTCTCCCTGTGACCTCGTGGAGTTTCTTCGGGAGCTCCGGTTTCCTCCCACATCCCAAAGTTGTGTGAATCTGTAGGTCCTCTGTAAATTGTCCCTAGTGTGTAGGGAGTGGATGAGAAAGTGGGATAGTAGAACTAGTGTGTGGGGTGATTGATGGTCGGCGTGGACTCGGTGGGCCGAAGAACCTGTTTCCACGCTGTGTCTCTAAACTAAACTAAACTAAACTAAGAATTGCTGCTTCTGTCTCTTATCATATCACTGCCTCTGGAATGTAACTAATCAGACGAAGAAACATCGATACGCTCCCTGAGGACTGTGATCTGGCACCGTTTCTGTGGCAAGTTTCCTTTTACAAACAAACATTAATTACACAGCCCATTGTGGACAGTTTTGGTATTTCTTACAAAAGCAAGTATCACCAGTGTGAGAGCGCGGAGCCAACATTTACCAGAGGGACAAAGAACTGCAGCTGCTGGTTTACCAAAACGAAAGGCACAAAGTGCTGGAGTAACTCAGTGGGTGGGGTAGCATCTCTGGAGAACACGGATAGAAGATGTTTCAGATCGAGACCTGTCTTCAGCAGTCTAGTCACAGGCAGGACTGATGTACCAGGAAAAATAAATTGGAGATCAAATTTAAAAATGTTGTGTTTGGCTCAACGTTTAGTTTAGAGATACAGCATGTAAACAGGCCCTTCAGACCACCGAGTCTGCGCCGACCAGCAATCACCCTGTACACTAGCACTATCCCACAGGCTAGGGATAATTTACAAAAGCTAATTAACCTACTAACCTGTACGTCTTTGGAGTGCGGGAGGAAACCGGAGCACCCGGAGAAAACCCACGGGGTACAAAGGAGAACGTGCAAACTCCACACAGAGAGCAACCAAGGTCAGGATCAAACCCGGGTCTCAGGCGCTGTAAGGCAGCAACTCCGCCGCTGCGCCACCGTGCCACTAAATGTTGTATGTCCCATGTTGTATGTACTGTTCTACATTCCGTGTTGTATTTACCGCCTCTTGCTCCGTGTTGCAGCTTATTTCTCGCTCCAGGTCATCTACGCGAGGAGGAAGTTCCACATCTCTCCACCCCGAACCAGCGGCAACGAGGACTTCGAGAGGGTTTACCGAGCACAGTAGGTGTACCCAGTGCCCACATCCGTGGCCAAGAACCTTTGAAGCGGAAAGCACGGTGGCGCAGCGGCTCAGCTGCTGCCTCGCAGTGACAGGGACCCGGGTTCAATCCTAACTACGGGTGCGGTCTGTACGGAGTTTGCACGTTCTCCCAGTGACCAAGTGGGTTTTCTCCGGGTGCTCCGGTTTCCTTTCACACTCCAAAGACGTGCAGGTTTGTAAGATAATTGGCTTTGGTGAAATTTGTACATTGTCCCTACTGTATAGGATAGTGCTAGTGAATGGGGATCGCTGGTTGGAGCTTATTTAGTGGGCCGAAGGGCCTGTTTGCGCACTATATCTCAAAACTAAACTAAAAGGACAGATTCTTAAGATAGACACAAAATGCCAACATAACTCAGCAGGTCAGGCAGTATCTCTGGAGAAAAAGGCTTGATGTTGTTTTGGGGCGGGACCTTTCTTCAGATACAAGTCTGACGTGATGACTCAAAAGACAGGTTATAGATTAGCAAGAGCCTCAGGGGTTATGGGGAGAAGGCAGGAGAATTGGGTTGAGAGAGAAAGATAGGTCAGCCATGATTGAATTGCAGAGTAGACGCGATGGGCCGAATGGCCTTATGAACCTGATACTGCCCCGGGTATTTAGTTCAGTTTAGAGACACAGCACGTAAACGGGCCCTTCGGCCCACTGAGTTCATGCCGAAAATACCTACCACACAGAGGGTGGTAGGTATATTGAACGAGCTGCCACAGGAGGTAGTTAAGACAGGTACGATAACGGCATTTAAAATACATTTTGGACATACATGGACAGGAAAGGTTTAGAGGGATATGCGCCAAACATGGGCAGGTAGGATTAGCTTTGATAAGGAAGTTTGGTCGGCATGGACAAGTTGGGCCAAATGGCCTGTTTGCATGCTGATTAACACTATGACCACGTCTATGCAGTTTGCAGGGCCTGTTTCTGTGCTGTGTGATTCTATGACTGTCCAATGTCTCGAGGCAAGAGAGTTAAATTGTTGTATGTATCGACAATGAAACAATAAAATTCTAACTTGCTGCAGTTTCAACGGCCTCTAAACACAATAACACACAGTGTGGATGGGGCTTCTTGGTCAGCATGGGCGAGTTGGGCCGAAGGGCCTGTTTCTGTGCTGTGTGATTCTATTTGAACATTGGGAGATGTGTTTCACTGATGTGTTGTTTCATTTTCTGCTCCAGAACCAATTGCACTGAGTATTTCCCAATGTTCCTGAGCATTCTGTGGATTGCTGGACTCTTCTGCAGCCAGGGTAAGGAATTAGAAACATAGAAATTAGGTGCAGGAGTAGGCCATTCGGCCCTTTGAGCCTGCACCGCCATTCAATATGATCATGGCTGATCATCCAACTCAGTATCCCGTACCTGCCTTCTCTCCATACCCCCTGATCCCTTTAGCCACAAGGGCCACATCTAACTCCCTCTTAAATATAGCCAATGAACTGGCCTCAACTACCTTCTGTGGCAGAGAATTCCACAGATTCACCACTCTCTGTGTGAAAAATGTTTTTCTCATCTCGGTCCTAAAGATTTCCCCCTTATCCTTAAACTGTGACCCCTTGTTCTGGACTTCCCCAACATCGGGAACAATCTTCCTGCATCTAGCCTGTCCAACCCCTTAAGAATTTTGTACGTTTCTATAAGATCCCCCCTCAATCTTCTAAATTCTAATGAGTACAAGCCGAGTCTATCCAGTCTTTCTTCATATGAAAGTCCTGACATCCCAGGAATCAGTCTGGTGAACCTTCTCTGTACTCCCTCTATGGCAAGAATGTCCTTCCTCAGATTAGGAGACCAAAACTGTACGCAATACTCCAGGTGTGGTCTCACCAAGACCCTGTACAACTGCAGTAGAACCTCCCTGCTCCTATACTCAAATTCTTTTGCTATGAATGCTAACATACCATTCGCTTTCTTCACTGCCTGCTGCACCTGCATGCAGAAGGTTTCGGCCCGAAACGTCGCCTATTTCCTTCGCTCCATAGATGCTGCTGCACCCGCTGAGTTTCTCCAGCATTTTGTGTACCTGCCTACTTTCAATGACTGGTGTACCATGACACCCAGGTCTCGTTGCAACTCCCCTTTTCCTAATCGGCCATCATTCAGATAATAGTCTACTTTCCTGTTTTTGCCACCAAAGTGGATAACCTCACATTTATCCACATTATACTGCATCTGTCATGCATTTGCCCACTCACCCAGCCTATCCAAGTCACCTTGCAGCCTCCTAGCATCCTCCTCACAGCTAACACTGCCCCCCAGCTTCGTGTCATCCGCGAACTTGGAGATGTTGCATTCAATTCCCTCGTCCAAATCATTAATATATATTGTAAATAGCTGGGGTCCCAGCACTGAGCCTTGCGGTACCCCACTAGTCACTGCCTGCCATTCTGAAAAGGATCCGTTTACTCCTACTCTTTGGTTCCTGTCTGCCAGCCAGTTCTCTATCCACATCAATACTGAACCCCCAATACCGTGCTTTAAGTTTGTATACTAATCTCTTATTTGGGACCTTGTCGAAAGCCTTCTGAAAGTCCAGATATAACACATCCACTGGTTCTCCCTTATCCACTCTACTAGATACATCCTCGAAAAGTTCTATAAGATCCGTCAGACATGATTTACCCTTCATAAATCCATGCTGACTTTGTCCATTGATTTCACCACTTTCCAAATGTGCTGCTATCCCATCTTTAATAACTGACTCTAGCAGTTTCCCCACTACCGATGTTAGACCAACTGGTCTGTAATTCCCCGTTTTCTCTCTCCCTCCCTTTTTAAAAAGTGGGGTTACATTAGCTACCCTCCAATCCTCAGGAACTACTCCAGAATCTAAAGAGTTTTGAAAAATTATCACTAATGCACTAATACATTGGTGGCGTTTCATTATTTGTTGCACGCATGCACTCACACTCACTCACTCACTCACTCACTCACTCACTCACTCACTCACTCACTCACTCACTCACTCACTCACTCACTCACTCACTCACTCACTCACTCACTCACTCACTCACTCACTCACTCACACACTCTCAATCAGACACCGCTTTCACTCACACCACATGTTCTACTCACACACGACACACACACGACGCCCACACACACACACCCACACACCCCCACACACAACACACACAATCCACACACGCACAACACCACACACAACAACCACACAACACACACACACACCACACACACAAAAACACCACAAACCACACGCCACAACAACACAACAAAAAACAAACACACACAACACAGAACACACAAAATAACCCACACACACACACACCACAACACAACATAGCACACACACACACAACAACCCAAACAACACACAACGCCACAACACACACACCAACACAGCACCCCACCACACAACACACTCCACACCACACACTAACACACCACAACACTCACACACACCCCACACACACCACACAACACACCACACACCCCCACTCCACACACCCCACCACCCACCATCCCACACCACAACCCACACACACACACCCACACACACACCGCCACACACACACACACACACGCCCACACACACACACACGCCCACACACACACACACGCACGCCCACACACACACGCACACACGCACGCCCACACACACACGCACGCCCACACACACACGCACGCCCACACACACACACACACACACACACACACACGCACACACACACACACGCCCACACCACACACGCCATCACCACACACGCACACAAGCCCACAAACACACACACAACGCCACACACACAAACGCACACACACACCACGACCACACAAACACACACGCCCAACACACACACACACACGCCCAAACCACACCAAGCACACAACACACACCAACGCCCACACACACGCGCACACACACACACACACACACCCACACACACCCACACACACACACACACACACACACCCACACACACCCACACACACACACACACTCACTCGTATGATTATGATACTGTGCCTAAGCCTATGTAGTTGTTTTATTTTTACTACACAACACATATGTCTTAATACATTTTTTGTACCGCTTCATTTTTTGAGCTGTAAGAAAAAGATAGAAGTAAAGAAAGTAAAGAAAGTGCGCAAGAGTCGTGAAGATGCAGGAGAGTGTTGAGAAAAGAAAGCCCCTTAGAAAAGAAGTTAGAGAAGGAAGTAAAGAAAGAAAGAAGACCCTAGAAAAGAAGGAAAAAGAAAGGAGAAACAATCGCTCTATTATAACATTAAACTCCGCAGAAAGGGGACTACCAACCAAGTCTGTTTTTGTTATTTTGTTGTTTTGTTTTGGGGTTTTTTACACCCCGTTACCAGATCCTGGTATCTTCTATTTATTTATTTATTTATTTATGTATTTATTTTTAATTACTATTGCACCTTATGCTTATAATAGTTCCAAAAACGTAGACCACGTCTTTTGGAAATGGTCTGCTTTGCCTGCTAAGAGGAAAAGCCTATTTAGTTTGAAGCTTATTTGGAGGTTGTAGTATGATGGTTGTGGGGAAGAAGCTGGGCAGATATTATTGTGTCACTCGGTGTGTATGTGGGCACTAACCCTCTGGTTTCCTTTCTCCACAGCGATGGCGGTATGTGTTGGAATCCTGTACCTGTACAGCAGGTACAAATATTTCAAAGGCTATGCTGAATCAGCCCAGAACAGGTAAATAAAAACGGAGCGACTCCCTCGATACAACACTGTCTTGTCAATGGCCAACGTTGCATGGATTCCAGTCGAATCTAACATGGAGTCATACAGCGTGGAAACAGGCCCTTCGGCCCAACTAACCCGCGCTGACCAACATGTCCCATTTACGCTAGTCTCGCCTGCCCGCATTTGGCCCATATCCCTCTAAACCTATCCTAACCATGCACCTGTCCAAATGTCTTTTAAATGTTGTCGTTGAGTACCTGCCTCAACTACCTCTTCTGACAGCTCGTTTCATACACCCACCACCCTCTGTGTGAAAACATTACCCCTCAAGTTCCTGTTAAATCTTTCGCTGCTCGCCATAAACCTATGTCCACTGTTCTCTATGTAAACCTATGTCCTCTCGATTCCCCTACGCTGGATAAAAGACTGCATTTACCCAATCTATTCCAGATCTGGTGTTTTGCTCAGGATTCCAGCATCTTCAGTCTCCCGTTTGCAGTGTTAGTTTGCGGGTCGGTCGTGCCCGGTTTTGACGGCATATTCCTCTTCTCGTCGCCCCAGGTTGCCCCCGATGTACTTCAGCGCAAAGATGCTCTGGATTCTGGTGGCCATGGCTTCAGCTGGTGTCCTGAACCAGCTGTCTTCCCAATACTTGGGCTACAATCCTGGAGCAAAGGCAAAGTCTCTCCTGGGTTTCTGAGTAGCATCCGGGCCATCTCTTTGTCAGCTGCTGGTGATCACTTCACGCACCCAGCAATATGGCGATTCCTCTGGAGATTCGTGCTTCTGTTTCAGGCTGAAGATGATGAGGCGGACTCTCCAAATGTTAACGGGACTGATTGATCCAACCTTGGACTTGTGTTGTCTCCTCTTTGACCAAGAAACTGTCCAGGCATACAGTGCCCTCCATAATGTTTGGGACAAAGACCCATCATTTATTTATTTGCCTCTGTACTCCACACTTTGAGATTTGTAATAGAAAAAAAAATCACATGTGGTTAAAGTGCACATTGTCAGATTTTATTAAAGGCCATTTTTATACATTTTGGTTTCACCATGTAGAAATTACAGCTGTGTTTATACACAGTCCCTCCATTTCAGGACACCATAATGTTTGGGATACATGGCTTCATAGATGTTTGTAATTGCTCAGGTATGTTTAAATGCCTCATTAATGCAGGTATAAGAGAGCTCTCAGCCCCTAATCATTCCTCCAGTCTTTCCATCACCTTTGGAAACTTTTATGGCTGTTTATCAACATGAGGACTAAAGTTGTGCCAATGAAAGTCAAAGAAGCCATTATGAGACTTAGAAACAAGAATAAAACTGTTAGAGACATCAGCCAATCCTTAGGCTTATCAAAACCAACTGTTTGGAACATCATTAAGAAGAAAGAGAGCACTGGTGAGCTTACTAATCGCAAAGGGACTGGCAGGCCAAGGAAGACCTCCACAGCTGATGACAGAAGAATTCTCTCTAACATAAAGAAAAATCCCCAAACACCTGTCCGACAGATCAGAAACACTCTTCAGGTGTGGATTGGTCAATGACCACTGTCCACAGAAGACTTCATGAACAGAAATACAGAGGCTACATTGCAAGATGCAAACCACTGGATGGCGCAAAAATAGGATGGCCAGGTTACAGTTTGTCAAGAAGTGATTAAAAGAGCAACAACAGTTCTAGTAAAAGGTCTTGTGGACAGATGAGACAAAAATTAACTTATATCAGAGTGATGGCAAGAGCAAGGTATGGAAGAGAGAAGGAACTCCCCAAGATCCAAAGCATACCACCTCATCTGTGAAACATGGTGGTGGGGGTGTTATGGCCTGGGCATGTATAGCTGCTGAAGGTACTGGCTCACTTATCTTCATTGATGATACAACTGCTGATGGTAGTAGCATAATGAATTCTGAAGTGTATAGACACATCCTATCTGCTCAAGTTCAAACAAATGCCTTAAAACACATTGGCCGGCAGTTTATTCTACAGCAAGACAATGTTCCCAAACATACTGCTAAAGCTACAAGGGAGTTTTTCAAAGCTAAAAAATTGTAAATTCCTGAGTGGCCAAGTCAATTACCCGATCTGAATCCAATTGAGCATGCCTTTTATATGCTGAAGAGAAAACTGAAGGGGACTAGCCCCCAAAACAAGCATAAGCTAAAGATGACTGCAATACAGGCCTGGCAGAGCATCACCAGAGAAGACACCCAGCAACTGGTGATGTCCATGAATCACAGACTTCAAGCAGTCATTGCATGCAAAGGATATGCAACAAAATACTAAACATGACTACTTTCATTTACATGACATTGCTGTGTCCCAAACGTTATGGTGCCCTGAAATGGGGGGGGACTATGTATAAACACTGCTGTCATTTCTACATGGTGAAACCAAAATGTATAAAAATTTATTAAAATCTGACAATGTGCACTTTAACCACATGTGATTTTTTTCTATTACAAATCTCAAATTGTGGTGTAAAGAGGCAAATAAATAAATGATGGGTCTTTGTCCCAAACATTATGGAGGGCACTGTAGATACAAAGTGCAGTAATGGCTCCGTGGGCCAGGCAGCATCTCTGGATTTTTCGGATCGGGACCCTTCTTCAGGCCTATCCATGTTCTCCAGAGATGCTGCCTGACCCGTTGTGTTACTCCAGCACTTTGTGTCTTTCTTTGGTGGAAACCAGCATCTGCAGTTCATTTTTTATTACAAACTGCCCTGGTTTGACCAGGCAAACGTGTAGAACACAGTACCGCACAGGAACATGTCCCTCAGTCTGTGCCAAACATCATGCCATGACCAACTATTATTTGCCTGCGCGTGATTCATGTCATTCCATACTCTGCATATCCATTTATTAAATTTTTTAAAATTATTATATTTTATGCTTATCCAAACTGTTTAACACCACATACATATCTGCCTCCACCACCACCCGAGCAACACGTTCCAAGCTCTCGCCATTCTCTGTATGAATAAAAACTGCCCTGCACAACTTTCAACTTTGCTCCTCTCACCTTAAAGCTATGCCCTCTAGTCTTTGATATTTCCGTCCTAAGGAATAAGGTTCTGACTGTCTACCCTATCTTTGCCTCTATATATATAGTTTTATATACTTCTATCGAGTCTCTTCTCAACCTCCGACATTCCAGGGAAACAAACCAAGCCTGTCCAACCTCTCCCTGCTCTGGGGAGTTTGGCTGGCAACTCTGGAGCAGCTTTAAGATGCTGTCCCACTGCGGCAACCTAATCCGCGAGTGCTGGCGAGTTTGCCCTCGACTCATACTCGCAGCATGGTCGACACGAGGTCCTAGGAGGTCTTTGTAACTCTCCTGCATGCTCGAGGGTAGTCCCCGAGTACTCGAGACCTCAGCTAGGTCGCGGCGTATTTCTCAACATGTTGAAAAGTGCCCGCGAGTAAAAAAATATCGTCATGGAAAAATCGATGCTTTTTTTACTCGTAGGTTTAGTCGAAGTAGGTCATAGTAGGTCGGCATGTTAGTCGTATGTAATCGAGGGTAGTCGAAGGTAGCCGTAGATAGTCTTCAACATAGTTGATGGGAGGTTGAAGGAGGTCGTCTTCACGTTCCACTATTCGGTGTCCAATTTTCCCGAAGCTAGTTGAGGATAGTCTTCAACATAGTCGAAGGAGGTCGAATGATGTCTTCTACATGACACTTTTTCAAACTCTTCTAAACTCGCGAATTAGGTCGCCGCAGTGGGACAGCCCCTTTCCCCTTGGAATCCCCAACTCTGCATCGCAGATCTCCTCCTGAAGCACAACACCTCTGTGACCTGTGGGCGAACACTTAAAAAATAACAGATTCATTTTGAAACACTTACCAGATTTTAATTACTTATTAATTAAAATGGGGTGGGTGGGAGGGGGACATTTTGTTTCACCTTCAAATTAACGTTGATTTACATTTTAGACTTTAGAGACACAGTACGGAAACAAGCCCTTAGGACCACCAAGTCCGCACCGCCCAGCGATCACCCTGTACACGAGCACTATCCTACACACTAGAGATAATTTACAATTTTACCAAAGCCAATTAACCTACAGATCTGCACGTCTTTGGGATGTGGGAGGTAACCGGAACACCAGGAGAAAACCCACACGGTCACAGGGAGAACATACAAACTCCGTACAGACAGCATCGGTAGTCAGGGCCCGTTCCGCCCAGTAATTTTGTTCAGGAATAAGAGAAGGAAAGAGAGGTGAGATAGGGAAAGTGGAGGAGAGAGAGAGTGAGGGGTCGAGGGAGAGCTGGGAGGGAGAGAAAACGTGATAGAAGGGGACAGAGGTAGGGAGGAGGGGAAGAGAGAGAGAGAGAGACGAGGGAGGGGGAGAAAATGGGAAAGTAAGAAAACGAGAGAGGGAAGGAGAGAATAGGAGGGGGGAAAGGGAAGGAGGGGGTGTTAAAGGAGAGGTATAAAGACAGAAAAAGAGAAGGGGACAGAGGTAGGGAGAGAAAGGAAGGAGAGAAAAAGGTATAGAGAGAGGACAGAGTAAATGAGTGAGAAGGGACAGAGAACTGGAAGGGAGGGGGAAAAGTGAGAGGGAGATGGGAGAGAGAAAGAGGAAGAGGGCCAGAAGCAGTCAGATGGAGAGAGAGAGGAGCATTGAGAGGAGCATTTTGTCAAATTACGTTGCTGCTTCTGATGTAATCCTCAGCTCAGTTTATCTGTGCCCGCGTCATGGCAGGATGGAACAGGCCGGAAGACCTTGCTCCAGATGGCCCCACTTCCCTGCAGGTTCACAGACTCTCGGAGTCTCCCTGGATTGATCTGATGCCCAGTTTCCATTTTCAAAAAGGACACAAAGAGCTGGAGTAACTCAGCGGGTCAGGCAGAATCTCTGGAGAACGTAGATAGGTGACGTTTCGGGTCGGGATTCTTCTTCAGACTGATTGTGGGGTGGGACAAAACATGGTGAGTGATAGGTGGATACAGGTGAGGGGGATCGATAGACAATGTTCAGTGTGAACATTAAATTCTCCAATTTTACAAAAAAAACATGTTTTATTTATTTCCTTCTCCCTCTCTCCTCGATCCCACCTGTTCTCCTCCCACCAATCCTCTTCCACCTGAATTCCTTCCTCTGGCTTCACATTTCATCTCTTCTATCCTTCTCTCACACTTTCTGGCTTTTGCCATGGACTCTCCAAGTTATACTATCCTAATCTGAAATATATAACCAATCCCTCACTCACCCTCTCTTAAAAGCCACTTGGACAGGTACAGGGATAGGAAAGGTTAAGAGGGTCATGGGCCAAACCGTGGGACTAGTGCAGATGGAGCATGTTGGTTGGCGAGGGGAAGTTGGGTTGATGGGCCTGTTTCCGTGCTTTATGACTCTATGGTCTAACTCCCCTCCACTCGCTCCCCATTGACTGACTCCAAGGCCGAGTTCATCATTGGTTGCCCTGTCATGTCTTAAGCTCATAATTGAATACGAGCAGAATTAGGCCATTCGGCCCAGCGAGTCTACTCCACCATTCAATCATGGCTGATCTATTTTTCCCTCTCAATCCCAGTCTCCTGCCTTCTCCCCACAACCCCTGACACCCGTACTAATCAAGAATCTGTCAATCTTCTCCTTAAAAATATCCATTGACTTGGCCTCCACCGCCGTCTGTGGCAAAGAATTCCACAGATTCACCGATCTCCAGCTGAATAAATTCCTCCTCATCTCATTTCTAAACGTGCGTCCTTTTATTCTGAGGGTGTGCCCTCTGTTCCTGGATTCTCCCACTGGTGGAAACATCCTCTCCACATCCACTCTACCCAGGCCTGTGATGTCATAGGATGGGTTGATGTTGTCATGAGGCAGCTGTGATGTCATTGGTGATGTTGCCTGAGCAGTGACTTATTCCCCTGTGGGATATTCTTCCCTCCCCCCCCCCCCTCCCTCCCCACCCACACCCCCCTGGGTCACTGCTCAGACCAAGACCACACCACCAACCATGTCTCCCTACCACTGACATCTCCCACCTTTGGTCCACCCCCCCTCACTCACCCCCAGGACGTTCCAACAGAGAAGGCAAGGTAGAGACTATGTAGCCATGTTTTCCACGTGTTTGTGTGTGTGTGTGTGAGAGACTCCAGCCAAAGTTAGCACAAATATTGCCGGGGTTAGACCCTAGGGTGAAGCTCCCACTTACACCATTCCATCGCACACTTTCTTATCTATGTCCCTCCACCCTGTGTAAAATAGTGTAAAACAGCGCCCTCTGGTGTAGGTTTTAATTCGAACAATCTCTTTTAACTGTGCCGCCAGCTGGTTAGAGCCGTCACCTCGCAGCACCAGAGACCCGGGTTCAATCCTGACTGTGTGTGGGGAGTTTGCACGTTCTCCCTGTGACCGCGTGGGTTACTCCGGGTGCTCCGATTTCCCCCCACACTCGTACGGGCTTGTAGGTTAATCGGCCCTCTGTAAAATTGCCCCTAGTGCGTAGGGAGTGGATAAGAAAGTAGTATAACACAGAACTAGTGTGAACGGGTGATTGCTGGTCGGCGTGGACTCGGTGGGCAGAAGGACCGGTTTCCGTGCAGTGACTCTAAACTCTAAACTAAATGTTTCCTCACCGTTTATCATTTAGTTCTGACGAATGGAACAGACAATTCCTAAAATCAAATATCTCTGGAGAAGATTTAAGATCTTCTGTGAGCAACTCCCACGGCCCTTCAGGCGTAAGTATCACCCCAAGAAGAGCGCACCACGGAACCACGCACCCGTCTCCTCCCTCTACCTCTTGGACTATGATCGTAGGATTGCCGAGCTGGGCCTGGAACACGAGCCGCTCGCCTTCCAGATCTTGGGTCAACAGTTGATCTTCAGGAAGGGGAGATGGGGTCCCGCCTCGTGCCAGGGCAATATCCGGTCCAGCCCGCACGAGCATCTGAGGAACGTCCGTGAGAAGTACAAGGTTCTGCAAGACCAGAACAACATGCTGCAACTCAAATTGGATCTGGCCATGGACATGTTGACCGAGACAACGGCCAACCTCATGATGCTGGACGACACGGAGCAGAACGAGGGGGAGCAGGCGGACGAAGAGAAGAAGGAAGAGGAAGCACCAAAGGTGCAGATAAAGGACGACGACGAGGAGTTAGTGGAGGTAGAGAAGTTCAAGGCAATTTCGAAGAAGATTCCAAAGCAATCATTCCAATATTTGTTAGACTTGGACCGCTATGACCCAGAGGAAGATGAGTTGTTGACTCCTGCCCAACGCAAACTCAAGTATCTGCTGCCGTTGATTTCAGATGATGACAATGATCTTCCCGCAGAGCCCGGCCCAATGGTGGTCAACAGGAAGCGTCCAGACAACACCAAGCCCCAGGTCTGTCAGATGAGGCGGGCGGGGCAGGCCCGGGCCAGGATGAGAGCGAGTCTCTACAACCTGCCGCCGCCGCCCAAGGCCAAGGCTTCCCCCAAGGTCTGCAAACTCGAGCTGGTGCCTGTGCCAAGGCCCAGGAAGACCAAGAAACGCCGGAAGAAGCCCAAACCCAAAATGTTGGATTTGGGTGGGACGTGTAAAATGAAATGATGATCTCAGACCTGAGCCTCCTCCTGGAGAAACCCGACGTTAAGATTTGTCCTTTAACAGTTTGATGACATGCTGGTGAGGCAATAAAAACCTAAAGCCACATCGGCGAGACCAAGCGTAGACCGGGCGACCGTTCTGCCAAATACTTTAGTGCGGCACAGTGCGTAGAGCCGCTGCCTCCCAGCGCCACAGACCCAGGTTCAATTCCGTCCTCGGGTGCTATCTGTGTGAGGAGTTTGCACGTTCTCCCTGTAAGCGCATGGGCTTCCTCCGAGTGCTCTGGTTGCCTCCCACATCCCAAAGACATACTGGTGTGTGGGTTAATTGGCCCTCTATACATTGCCCCTAGTGTGTTGAGAGTGGATGAGGAAGTGAGATAACACGGAACTAGTGTGAATGGGCGATCGATGGTTGACATGGACTCGGTGGGCCGAAGAGCCTGTTTCCATGCTATCTCTAAACTAAAGTAAACTAAACTCAGCCGCCAAGGCTTGCTGGATCTCCCAGTTGCTAACGGTTTGAACTCCCCTCCCATGGTTCCTTCCTGGAGCCTGGGGCTTACCTGGATAGGGAGCCGCTCCAGTAGACCAAGCACATGGGTGGATCGGACTTTGGAAATGGCACAAAAACATGGCGGCGCCCGCATGTGTAAATATGTGAAAAGAATTTGACTGTGTAGCTGCACATGTGGCAAATAAAACACCTTTGCACCATTGAACCTCTCAACCATTCCCACACTGACCTTTCCTTCCCGGGCCTCCTCCATTGCTAGTGAAGCCACATGCAAACTGGAAGAAAGGCACCTCATGTTCTGCTTGAGCAGCTTAAGACCCTGCAGTATAACTGTTGAAGTCTCCAATTTGAAGGAACTACCCTACAAACACCCCCTTTCCCCCCTCTCTTCCCATTGCCCTGCCGAATGCACCCCCATTTCTCCCTTTCTCCTTCCGCTGGCTTCAGAATTTGTACCTTTTCTCTCCTTATCTCCCTCTTTTTGTCTTGTACAGGCGATGTTGGAGAACATGGAAAGGTAAGCAGCTAGACACCGTGCTAAGGTAGCTGAGCGGGTGGGGTAGCATCTCTGGAGAACATGGATATTTGACGTTCAAGGGTGGGACCCTTCATCAGATTGATCGTAGGGGGTGGAGAAAACTGGAGGAGAGATGGGGCGGGCCAAAGCTGGGCAAGTGATAGGTGGATAGGGGAGGATAATGATAGATGGTTGGGCAAAGGCCAGAGACACTTCTTCAGAAATGGTTCCGACCCAAAATGTCTCTTGAAGTCTGAAGAAGGATCCTATTCCTTTTCTCCAGAGATGCTGCCTGACCCGCTGAGTTACTCAAGCATTTTGTGTCCATCTGCGGGTCCTTCCTACGCAACCAGACATCTCCTCACCTGGTTTCCCCACTTACGCCAATCCTACATTAATCCCATTTTATTCTCGCACGATCCCATCAATGACAACTCCACCCCTCACCCTGTCTTCCCTGTACCCCACCTGGACTTACATCTATTCCTTCCCTTCACCTATATACCTTCCTCTGGTTTCGGAGCTCTATACTTATCTCATACGTGTTGCACATTCACCTCTGGCCTTCGATCAGCCATCCGCTTATCAACCTCCCCCCTCCTCCTCCTCACCTGTATCCATCTATCACTCTCCATGCTTTGTCCTTCCCCTGCTCTCTTCCAGCTTTCTTTCTCGCTGACCCTGCAATCAGTCTGAAGTAGGGTCCCGACCAAGAAACATCATCTATCCATGTTCTCCAGAGATAATGCCTGACCCGCTGAGTTACTCCAGCATTTGTCTCTATTTATGTAAACCAGCATTTGCAGTTCCTAGCCCACACAGAGAGTGGTGAATCTCTGGAATTCTCTGCCACAGAAGGTGGTTGAGGCCAGTTCATTGGCTATATTTAAGAGGGAGTTAGATGTGGCCCTTGTGGCTAAAGGGATCAGGGGGTAGGCAGGCAGGTACAGGATACTGAGTTGGATGATCAGCCATGATCATATTGAATGGCGGTGCAGGCTCGAAGGGCCAAATGGCCTACTCCTGCACCTATTTTCTATGTTTCTATACCGACTGGCAAATTAATAGCATAACTGGCTGTTGTAAATTACCCTGGGTCTGCAACTCGAACACCTAGGGATGAAGGAGATCACAGAGAGTGGTGGACACTGCCCGGTCCATTATGGGTACTGACCTCCCCACCATCGAAGGGATCTGCAGGGGGCACTGCCTCAAAAAATCAGACCCACACCACCCTGCTCAATATCTCACTGCCACCATCCGGAAGAAGGTACAGGAGCCTGAAAACCATCACCTACAGGATCAAGAGCAGCTTTTCCCCAACAACCATCAAGCTTTTGAACACTGCATAACATTAAGAATATGGACTTTGGTTACACTGACGTTGGTCTTTCTTGCACAGGTATTGGGATTATTTATAGATTTTTGATAATTCTGTTATTTATTGAGTATGGTGTTGAGAGACCACGTCTGCTGCTGAAAGTAAGAATTTCATTGTTGCGTTTTCGGCACATATGACAATTAAGCACTCTTGACTCACCACCCTGTTCAGAGCATGGTAGTAACGGCGATCCGTAGGGAAAATACAGAGAGAGCCAGAGACACAGGCAACTGCAGGTGCTGGGATCTTGAGCAAAACACTAAGTGCTGGAGGAACTCTGGTCAAGCAGCATCTGTGTAGGGAAATAGACAGGTGACGTTTCGAGTCGGGACCCTTCTTAGGACTTGAAGGGGAGACACAATATTAGCGAGTCTGGGTCACAAAGGGGGAAGTAGTGAGAGAGGGTCTCACAGAACTCCCGTCAGAGAGAGAAGGAGAACTTCTTCAAAGTAGGAATTTTTCTTACCTCCAATTCCCTCCCCTTTACTTTTAGCCTGAAAAAAGGTTCCAACTTGAAGCATCACCCACCCTGTTACTCCAGAAATGCTGCCTGACCCGCTGGGTTACTCCAGTATTTTGTGTCTTTCCTCAGCGTAGGTATACTTTGAGGAGATTTCGCAGTGGAGCAGGATAACGGAGACACAAGGAACTGAAGATGCTGGAATCTGGTGCAAAACACAGAGTGCTGGAGGAACTCGATAGGTCAGGCAGCATCTGAAGAGGGAATGGCCTGGCGATGTTTCGAGCCTTAGTTTAGAAACACAGGGCGGTAACAGGCCCTTCAGCCCACCGCGTCTGCGCCGACCAGCGATCCCCGTACACTAGTACTATCCTACACACTAGGGACAATGTACAATTTTTACCGAAGCCAATTAACCTACAAATCTGTACGTCTTTCGAGTGTGGGTGGAAACCAGAGCACCTGGAGAAAACCCACGCGGTCACAGGGAGAAATACGAACTCGGTACAGACTCCACCTGAGGTCAGGATTGAACCCGGGCCTCTGGTGCTGTGAGGCAACAGCTCTACCGCTGCACCACCGTGCCACCCGGCTGGGCCCATCTTCAGATGGAGAACACGGATGGTCATGAGGGGTCAGAGAGCGGGGGTGAGGGAGGCGGGTTGAGGTGGAAGGAGATTGGTGCAGAGACGGGGTGAACCTGTTGAACACAAGTTCCAGTGACAGTGATGCCACACACAGAACCAATCACCAAGATCTCGCCTGTTCAAATCATCATATGTAAACTGAGGGAGGAAACCTGGGACTGCAAGGGTTGGCGATGGTTATTTTTGGCCATTTAATAAACAGGATGTCACCCCAATTAGGCCCAACTAAAAATATTCCTGTCAGCAATTCACAAATAGCCGGCAAGATTTTGTCCTAACTTTGTGCTGAGAAATCTAAGACTTAACATCGGTCTGGGCTAAAGATGTTTAGTCTGAAGAAGGGTCTCAACCCGAAACATTGACTATCCATATTTTCCAGAGATGCTTCCTGACCCGCTGAGTTCCTTCAGCACTATGAGTCCTTTTTTTGTAAACCAGCATCTGCAGTTCCTTGTTTCTCCACCTATCACTCACCAGCGTTTGTCCTGCCCCACCTCCCTTCCAGCATTCTTCCCCCACCCCCCCACCCCCATCAGTCTGAAAAAGGGTCCTGATCCAAATGTCGCCTATCCATGTTCTCTAGAGATGCTGTTACTCCAGCCATTTAAATTTCTCTGGAGCATCGGAGTCTGATGGGAGACCTGATAGAAATTTATAAAATTATGAGGCATAGATAGGGTAGACAGTTCGAACCTTTTCCCCAGGGTGGAAATGTCAAATACTAGAGGAGATATCTTCAAGGTGTGAGGGTGAAAGTTTAAAAGAGATATGTGGGGAAAGTTATTTATACAGGCGGTTGATTATTGTCACGTGTACTGAGATACATTGAAAAGCTTTGTTTTTGCACGCTATCCAATCCGATCAGATAACACAATACATAAATACAATTAACCCAAACTCAAGTACAAGGAACTGCAGATGCTGGAAAAATCGAACGTAGATAAAAATGCTGGAGAAATTCAGCGGGTGAGGCAGCATCTATGGAGCGAAGGAATAGGTGTCGTTTCGGGTCGAGACCCAGAAGGGTCTCCTATTCCTTTGCTCCATAGATGCTGCCTCACCCACTCAGTTTCTCAGGCATTTTTATCTACCTTCGAGTACAAGGAGGTCGGTTGGGGGCGCTGCGAGTCATTTCTGCCCCGCCAGCAGCGTGTTCGTTATTTCGACTTTTTTTGATTTTTGTAGTATGTCCAAATGTTTGTTTTAGTGTCTCTCAGTATGTCTTGTGGGGGGTGGTAGCGGAGAAAAGGGGGAAACCGTGTCTCAGTCACTTCCTCGACGGAGAGGCGCCTTTTTTCCATGTCGCTTCTCCGCCTCCCCTCTCGCAGCCTAACAGCTTGGATTGGAGCGGCCTTTCCCGGAGTCGGGCCCGGAGCTTCAGCAGCGGGCGCAGCATGGACTTTTCCATCGCTGGCCTGGTGACTTTGGCATCTTGGGGCTGTGGTCTGCGGAGCTTCTAGCCGCGGGCGTGGCGTGGACTTACCATCCGGAGCCTGGGATCCCTTGCCGGGGATCGCCGGAGAAGAGCTCTGACCGCCGGCCTGCGGCCTATAACATTCTGAAGCCGCGGACTCCGGTAAGAAAGTGGCACTCCAAGCCGCGGAGTGGGTTCGACCGTCCCAAAGTCGGAGTTTTGATCATCCTGACGAGAGCGCCTGTACATCCAGCCGTCTGTAGCGGCAACTGCGGAGGGTTCATGGCCCCGACCACGGATAAACAAAGGAGAAGGACTGACTGAACTTTGTTGTCCTCCACCACAGTGAAGAATGCTGTGGTGGATGTTTATGTTAAATTCTATTGTGTATTGTGTGTTCTTTTTTCAATTGTATCGCTGCTGGCAAATTCATATCACTGTACCTTAATTGGTGCATGTGACGAATAAATTTGTATTGTATTGTACAACTGGTAGAGCAAAGCGGAAGATACAGAGTGCAGAATGTAGTTCTCAGCATTGTAGCGCATCAGTTCCAGAGACAAAGTCCAATGTCCACAATGGGGTAGACAAGAATTGTACCCTAGCTTATTAAAGGACCGTTCAGAAACCTGATAGCCGATGTGATGAGGCTGTTCCTGAGTCTGGTGGTGCGCGCTTTCAAGCTTCTGTACCTTCTGCCAGACGGGAACGGGGAGAAGAGGGAATGACTGGGGTGGGACAGGGACAAGTCTGTGATCGGGTTGACTGCTGTCCCAAGGCAGCTTTAAGTGTAGATGGAGATGGCACAGTGTAGCAGGGGGTAGAGCTGCAGCCTCACAGCACCAAAGACTGGGGTTTGATCCTGACCTCAGGTGCTGTCTGTATGGAGTTTGCACGTTCTCCATGTGACCACGTGGGTTTTCTCCAGTTTTCTGGTTTTCTCCCACATCCCAAAGACACGCACGTTTGCAGGGCTCTGTAAATTGTCCCTAGTGTGTAGTGGGATGGAATTAGTGTTTGGGGTTGGCACCGACTCGGTGGGCCGATCAACCTGTTTCCCTGTATCTCTAAAATCTAAAGAATAACGTTCTGTCACAACATTTATGTGGAAAAAAATGTAAATAAGTTGAGGCCGGTACTATAACAGCATTTAAAATATACATGGGCAGGTACATAGATAGGAAAGGTTTAGAGGGATATGGGCCAAATGTGGGCAGGTGGTGGGACTAGTGCAGATGGGGCATGTTGGTTGGCATTGGTGAGTTGGGCTGAAGGGCCTGTTTCTGTGCTGTGTGACGCTGTGACTCTGTATCCTGTTGCTGAATCACAACATCCTTATCACAACATGCCCTTCCACCTATTTTTGTCTCAGCTGCAAATTTGAAAACCTTACAAACTGTTCCTTCCTCCACGACAAAGTAAATAGTGAACAATTGAGGCCAAGAACTGGTCCCTGTAATAAACCATTAGTTATCTCCTTCCAGTCTGAACAGGAGCCATTAACTCCACCTCTCTCTATGAGACAAACAGATTTCAATCCATTCTAACACACTCCTCTGGTACTAGAGTCTCTCTTTCTCTCTTTTTTCTTTTCTCTGGCACTCTTTCACATTCTATCTCTCTCACTCACTCTCATTCTCTCTCACTCATTTTTTCTCTGACTCATTTTCTCTCACTCACTCACATAGAAACATAGAAAATAGGTGCAGAAGTAGGCCATTCGGCCCTTTGAGCCTGCACCGCCATTCAATATGATCATGACTGATCATCCAACTCAGTATCCTGTACCTGCCTTCTCTCCATACCCCCTGATCCCTTTAGCCACAAGGGCCACATCTAACTCCCTCTTAAATATAGCCAATGAACTGGCCTCAACTACCTTCTGTGGCAGAGAGTTCCAGAGATTCACCACTCTCTGTGTGAAAAATGTTTTTCTCATCTCGGTCCTAAAGGATTTCCCCCTTATCCTTAAACTGTGACCCCTTGTCCTGGACTTCCCCAACATCGGGAACAATCTTCCTGCATCTAGCCTGTCCAACCCCTTAAGAATGTTGTAAGTTTCTATAAGATCCCCCCTCAATCTTCTAAATTCTAGCGAGTACAAACCGAGTCTATCCAATCTTTCTTCATATGAAAGTCCTGACATCCCAGGAATCAGTCTGGTGAACCTTCTCTGTACTCCCTCTATGGCAACAATGTCTTTCACACCCACTCACTCACTCCCATTTGCTTTGTGTGTCTGTCTGTCTGTCTGTCTCTCTCGTCATTTTCTTGGCCATTGAATGCTTGGGGCCGTGCTGGTGGGGACCTGCTGGTGGAGACCTGCTGGTGGTGACGTGCTGGTGGTGGGGCCGTGCTGCTGGGGTTGTGCTGGTGTTCGTTGAATAATAGCCTGGTCTTTAGTTGGTCTTTACTAGGGCGGGAAACTCTCCGATGGTGGTTAAATTGGGACAAAAGGAATTGAATGGGTCTCGTTGAATAATAGCTGCTCACAGCTGCAAAGGAAGCACAACCTTGCAGGAGGCTCAACAATAGTCATTGATTAAAAATTAAACAAATCTTTTTCCTCAGTTTGGAAATGATTTCCTTGCACAACTGTTGGTGATGGATATTGTAAACATATCGTGGTGCTAACTGCACAGTTGGACCCTAGGGTTGGGGGAGAGGAGGAAGGAGGGAGGGTGGAGGAGGAGGATTGTAGTGAATGTTTAATTCAGAGATACAGCACAGAAACAGACCCTTCAGCCCACCAAGTCCACGTCGACCAGTGATCACCCGTTCACATTAGTTCACAAAGTGCTAACGCACTCTCCCATCCTCTCACTGCACACCAGCGGACAATTTACAGAGGGCCGATTAACCTAAAAACCCGTGGTATAACTCAAATTTTACTGCACCTTAATTGGTACATGTGACAATAAACTGACCTTGAAACGTTGTCTTTGGGATGTGGGAGGAAACTGGAGCACCCGAAGGAAACCCACAGGGAGAACGTGCAAACTCCACACAGACAGCACCTGAGGTCAGGATTGAACCCAGGTCTCTGGTGCAGTGAGGTAGTGAGTTTTCTCTGGGTGCTCCGGTTTCCTCCCACACTCCAAGGATGTGCGGGTCTGTAGGTTAAGTAGCTCTGTAAATTGTAAATTGTCCCTTGTGTGTAGGATAGTGTTAGCGTATGGAGAGATTGCTGGTCGGCGTGGATTCGGTGGGCTGAAGGGCCTGTTTCCACCCTGTATCTCTAAAGACTAAAGTCTAATGTATATCATGAGAAGTTCATTCGTTATAGGAGCAGAATTAGGCCATTCAGCTCATCAAGTCTATTCCGCTATTCAATCATGGCTGATCTATCTATCCATCCCTCTTAACCCCATTCTCCTGCCTTCTCCCCATAACCCCTGACACCCTTACTAATCAAGAATCTATCAATCTCCGCCTTAAAAATACCCAAATACTTGGCCTTCGCAGCCGTCTGTGGCAATGAATTCCCAGACTCACCACCCTCTAGTTAAAGAAATTTCTTCTCATCTGCTTTCCAAAGGTACGTTCTTTTATTCTGAGGCTGTGCCCTCTGGTCCTAGACTCTCCCACTAGTGAAAACACCCTCTCCACATACACTCTACTCAGGCCTTTCACTGTTCGGTAAGTTTCAATGAGATCCCCACAGACTTGTGTGGTTTAGTTTAAACCTTTCTGCGGAAATGAATTCCACAGATTCACCACCCTCTGACTAAATATCTTTGTTACTATTATCTTGGAGCCAGGTGCCCCTGGACTTTGTGTTTGAGTCTTTGGAGAGAGACTGACATTCGACAGCCTACTGCGCCAGCTCTGAGAAGGCCAGGAGTGGGGCCTCTAGTGATGGTGTTGACACTCCCCCCAACTGCACATCTGTCCCTCCAGCTGTGCGATTGTTTGGCAGCTTACAATGGCTCCGAAACTCGAACAGAGGCTGAAGTTCCTGCAACAGCAAAACAAAGCCAGGATGTTGGTTCAATTTTCACCAACGCCATCTGGAACATTTAGTTTAGTTTAGTTTAGTTTAGAGAAACAGTGTGGAAATAGGCCCTTCAGCCCACAACCAGCAATCACACCGTACACTAGTACTATCCTACACACTAGGGACAATTTTACAATTTTACAAAAGCCAATTTACAACAGCTGCAGTACAATAAACTGCAGTAAACTAAACATTGGCAGCACGGTGATGGAATGGTAGAGTTGCTGCCTTATTGCCCCCGAGACCCTGGTTCAATCCCGACTACAGATGCTGTCTGTAGGGAGTTTGTATGTTCTCCCTGTGACCATGTGGGTTTTCTCCAGGTGCTTGGTTTCTTCAAAGACGTGCGGGTTTGTAGGTTAATTGGCTTCTGTAAATTGACCCAAGTGTGTAGGATAGAACTAGTGTAAATAGATGATCGCTGGTCGATGTGGACTCAATGGGCTGAAGATGCTGTTTCCACACTGTATCTCTCAACTAAATTAAACCAAACTAATTTGGTTTATTATTGTCACGTGTACTGAAGTACAGCTTTTTGTCGCGTGCTATCCAGTCAGCGGAAAGACTATACATGATTACAATCAAGCTGCCCACAGCGTACAGATACATGATAAAGGCAATAACATTTAGTGCAAGATAAAGTCTGACTAAAGATAGTCCATGTGTCCCCAATGAGGTAGATTGGGGGCTGAGGATCACTCTCTCGTTGGTGATAGGATGATAACAGCTGTAAAGAAACTGTTCCAGAATCTGGAAGTGTGCGTTTTCACGCTTCTGTACCTCTTGCCTGATGGGAGGGGGCAGAAGAGGGAATGACCGTGGTGAGACTGGTCCTTGATTCTGCTGGTGGCCTTGCCAGGGCAGCGTGGTGTAGGTGGAATTAATGGAAGGGAGGACCACTTTGGTGATCCCCTCAGCCTGCTGGAGCCACAGAATCACACAGCCATCCAAGATGCACCATCTATGCTATTCCCATTTGCCCGAAGAAGTGTGAAGAAGTAACCCAACCACAAACGTCACCTATCCATGTTCTCCAGAGATGCCGCCTGACCTGTTGAGTTACTCCGGCAATCCATGAAACATCACCTATCCATGTTCTCCAGAGATGCTGCCTGACCCGCTGTGTTACTCCAGCACTTTGTGTCTCTTGGTGCTGGAGGTTTGCCAGGACTGAGGACCCAGACCAGTGGCTGTTGTGTCTGTGACTTTAAATCATCGACATTCTAATGACTTTGGAGGAAATGCAACAATCCATGTATTGAGTTTCTCTTAAATGCTCCTAACTTTACAAATAAACCATTTGTCAGTCAGTGCTAAATCTGATTCCACAATTAGAGGTGTTTTTGTTATTTTACGTTGTCACCAAGAAGGGAGTTACCAACACAATAGATTCCAACTCCAAACACCTTTTTTGCTCAAACTAGAAAATGTGTATTTTGTGTTTTACTTTTAGAGTGTGTGTGTATCTACATATATAAATAGATATAGATGTGTATATATATATATATATATAAAATTATATATATATACTAGACCAAGTGCAGACCCGTTGGGTCTGTTCCCCCAACGTTCGGTTGTGTGTGTGGGGGGGGGGGGGGGGGGTAGGCGGCATGCAGCGTCACACACACTAACTATCCACCCCCCCCCGCACTCACGCTAATTACCCCCCTTGATATTATATTAATATTATTAATTTGCTCCTTTTACCCCATAAACACCCTATCTACTGACGCATAGCCCCCAACTTGCAGTCACATCTGGAGAGGGTGGGGGGGGGGCGTGGGTAGAGAGTGAGGGCAGAGAGAGAAGGGGCAGAGACAGAGAGAGACAGAGACGCAGAGAGAGGGGCAAGAGGGAGAGGGGGTGGAGAGGAGGAGAAGAGGGAGGGTGGATGAGGGGGGAAAGGAGGGGAGGAGAGAGAGAGGGTGAGGGGGAGAGAGAGGGGGTGCTGAGAGGGGAGAGGTGGGGAGCAGGGAGGGGGAGGTAGGGGAGAGGGTGGAGGGAAGAGGGTAGGGGGTGTGGAGGGAGGGGGGTTTAGGGGAGGGAGGGAGGGGTGGGGGAGGGGATGGAGGGGGAGAGAGAGAGAGGGGGGGAGACGGGGGAGGGGGGAGGAGAGAGGGGGAGGGAGGGGAGGAGGGGGGAGGAGAAGGGGGGGGAGGAGAGGGTGGAGGAGAGAAGGGGGAGAGGGGAAAGGTGGAGGGAAGGGGTAGGGTGTGTGGAGGGGAGGGGTTTGGGGAGGAATGGTGGGGGCAGGGGATGGAGGGGAGGGGGGGGGAGAAAAAGAGGGGAGAGAGAGCAGGGGGGAGAGGAGAGGAGGGGAGAGGAGAGGGGGGGAGGAGAGAGGCGAGGGGGAGAGGAGAGGGGGGAGAGGAGAGGGGGGGAGAGAGAGGACGAGGGGGGAGAGAGGAGAGGGGGGGAGAGGAGAGGGGGGGAGAGAGGAGCGGGGGGGAGAGAGGAGAGGGGGGAGAGAGGAGAGGGGGCGGAGAGAGGAGAGGGGGGACGAGAGGAGAGGGGGGGAGGAGAGGAGAGGGGGGGAGAGAGTAGGGGGGGAGAGAGAGATGGGGAGGGGGGGGAGAGGAGCAGGAGGGGGAGAGGGAGAGAGGAGAGGGGGGAGAGAGAGGAGAGGGGGGGAGAGAGGAGAGGGGGGGGTAGAGGAGAGGGGTGGTAGAGGAGAGGGGGGGGAGATGAGGAGGGAGGGGCGAGGAGGGGGGAGGAGAGGGGGGCGGAGCAGGGGGGAGGGGGGATGAGGAAGAGAGGAAGGGGGGGATGAGGAGAGGGGGGGGAGAGAGGAGGGAGAGAGGAGAGGGGGGAGGAGAGAGGAGAGAGGGGGGGGAGGGGGGAGAGGAGAGGGGGGGGAGGGGAGGGGGGGAGAGGAGAGGGGGGGAGAGGAGAGGGGGGAGGAGAGAGGAGAGAGGGGGGGAGGAGGGGGGGGGAGGGGGAGAGGAGAGGGGAGGAGAGGAGAGGAGGGGGGAGAGGAGAGGAGGGGGAGAGGAGAGGGGGGAAAGGAGAGGGGGGAGAGGAGAGGGGGGGGAGAGGAGAGGGGGGGAGAGGAGAGGGGGGGGAGAGGAGAGGGGGGGGAGAGGAGAGGAGGGGGGGAGAGGAGAGGAGAGGAGGGGGAGAGGAGAGGGGGGAGCGGAGAGGGGGGGAGAGGAGAGGGGGAGAGAGGAGAGGGGGGGAGAGGAGAGGGGGGGGAGGAGAGGGGGGTGGGAGAGGAGAGGGGGGGAGAGGAGAGGGGGGAGAGGAGAGGGGGGGGAGGAGAGGGGGGTGGGAGAGGAGAGGGGGGGAGAGGAGAGGGGGGGAGAGGAGGGGGGGGGGAGAGAGGGGGGGGGGGGGGGAGATGAGAGGGGGGGGAGAGGAAAGGGGAGGGGAGAACCTAAAAAAACATTTTAGAACCAAAAAAGACACTTTTTGCAAACATTTGGAACCAATAAACACTTTTTGCAAATATTTTAGAACCAATAGACACATTCTGCAAGCGTTTTAGAACCACTAAGGACACTTACATTTGAGTAGACATGTGTTCAGTGTTATTCACAGCTCAGAGAAACGTGACCCTCTGCCTTCCTCCAGCTTGCAGACACTGATTGAGGCACACCACTTCCTGGTTTTATAGTCCCTCCCCCTGCCGTCAGCAGGGGCAGCAGTGAGAATGGGGAATTTTGTAAAATCATTAATATCTCTGTCATTTTTAATCGACGGGAAAAATCCTCGGCACACATACGGCAGAGGGGGGCTCTGCGGAAGGTGGCCAAAAATGACGGCCGTAGGTGGCGGCGTTCTCTCGGAAATCGCAGCACAGATGGCCAAAACCAGTCAAGAACAGACTTTTAGTAATATAGATAGATAGATATAGAAGATATATATATGTGTGTGTGCGTGCGTGTGTGTGTGTATATATATATATACACACACACACGAACGCACACACACACACACATATATATATCTTCTATATCTATCTATCTATATTACTAAAAGTCTGTTCTCGACTGGTTTTGGCCATCTGTGCTGCGATTTCCGAGAGAACGCCGCCACCTACGGCCGTCATTTTTGGCCACCTTGCTCAGAGCCCCCCTCTGCCGTATGTGTGCCGAGGATTTTTCCCGTCGATATATATATATGTGTGTGTATATATATATGTATATATATATCTACATATATATATGTAGATATATATATGGGTGTGTGTGTGTGTGTATGTATATGGGTGTGTGTGTGTGTGTGTGTGTGTGTATATATATATACATACATATATATATGTATATGTATATATGTATATATATGTATATATGTATATATATGTATATATTGTATATATATATATATGTATGTGTATATATATATGTATATGTATGTGTATATATATATATATATATATATAAAATATATATATTGATTACAGTATAACAAATGAAAAGACACCCACGCGCACAATCACACACACACACACACACACACACACACACACACACACACGTATGTGTATATGCATGTTTGCGTGTGTATGTCTTATTGTTTATTATATTGTTTACAGAGTACTATGTTTAGATATTCTGTTGTGTTAGTGCAAGTAAGAATGTTGGCTGTTCTGTTAGGACATGAAAATAAACACTCTTGACTCTTAGTTTGGAGAAACAGGCTCTTCGGCCCACCGAGTCCATGCCGACAACAAGCACCCGTTCACAGTACTTCTACGTTTCACATCACTACATTCCCAACACACCAGGAGAAATTTACAGTCTGAAGGATTCCAACTCGAAACATCACCTACAGTATACATGTTCTCCAGGATTGCTGCCTGACCCACTGAGTTACAAATGCACTTTGTGTATTTTTTTTTTATAAACAGCATCTGCAGTTCCTTGTTTTGACAACTTACAGGGGGCCAATTAACCTACAAACCCGCACGTCTTTGGAATGTGGGGGGAAACCGGTGCACCCAGAGGAAACCCACGCGGTCACAGGGAGAACGTGCAAACTCCACACACAGACAGCACCCAAACTCAAGGTGGAAACTGGGCCTCTACCCGCTGCACCACTGTGCTGCTTTGCGTAAGTCCTTTATTCTTTGGAGCAGGAAAAAGCCATCAGTTTTTGCAAAATGCTTTGCCATTCAACAGTGTTATATGCCTGATACTTTAACTCAAAACCTCATTCCCTCTCTCCCCAAACTGAACACAGCACAGAACAGAACAGAACAGGAACAGGCCTTTCGGTCCACCGAATCCGCACTGACCAGCAATCACTCCGTACACTAGTACTATCCTCCACACTACTGACCCTGAGTTACTCCAGCACTTACTGTATTTTTTTGTAAACCAACATCTGCAGTTCCCTACTTGTCCTACTAGGAGGTTGCCAAACTCTCCTTCCCATTCCCATACTGAAGAAGGGCTTCGACCAGAAACGTCGCCTATTTCCTTCTCTCCATAGATGCTGCCTCATCTGCTAAATTTCTCCAGCATTTTTGTCTACCTTTGATTTTCCAGCATCTGCCGTTCCTTCTTAAAAACCTTCTGTCTTAAAACAGCACCTTATATTTCGATTGGGAAGCTGATGACCCAGCGGTATAAACATTGATTTCTCTAATATCAAGTAACCCTTGCATCACTCCCCCACCCCAGACGTCCTTCTAGATCCACTGTTCGCAACCCTGTATCCCTTCATTATCACCTCTTCCCCAGCCAACAATGGACCCTTATGAGCTCCACCCTTTCTTGGTCCTCTGTTGCCGGCCCTGATTTGTTCAGGACCTCATTCCTATCTCCAGTTTGTTCTGGATCTCATTCCCATCTCCAGTTTCCTTCCCTCTACTTTCAATCTGAAGGGTCCCGACCCGAAACGTCACCCATCCTATTTCTCCGGAGATGCTATGCTGTCTGACAACCTGAATTACTCCGGCACTTTGTGTCTTTTTTTTTTGTAAACCAACATCTGCAGTTCCTTGTATCCTCTCGAGGGGAGAATTCATTGGTGGATTGCGGCCCCGCCCACTGTGGGAGGCCACGCCCCCATCGAAAGCTCTCTCTGATTGGATGGAAGTTCCCCTGCGCTCTGTGAAGTCTGGTGGACGGAGGATGTTGGGCGGAGACGACGTGTCCGGACCCTCCCTCCCTCTCTCCCTCCCTCCCTCCCCCCTTCCCCTCCCTCCCCCCTTCCCCTCCCTCCCTCCTCCCTCCTCCTCCTCTCCCTCCCCCCTTCCACTCCCTCCCCCCTTCCCCTCCCTCCCCGGGATGTCCTGCGCCGGCCGGGGAGGTGTCCCAGTGTGGATGAGACCCCGGAGCCGATGCTACCATGGGATATGATCTCCTGTTCTTTGCCTCTCTCCTGACCGCCGCCTGCCTTCAGGACGTGCCGAACCAGGGATCCGGACATCTCCCGGTGGACGTCTCCATGCTGTCCGGAGACCATGCACCCGAGACCGGGACGGAGGAGGTGGAGGTTGCCGCCCGCTGCCGGCTTCAGCCCTTGGGTAGGTGGCCTGTGAACCAGAGGGAGGGTGAGGGGTGCTTGGGACCAGGGTGTGTGGGGTGGGGTGGGGTGGGTTGGCGGGAGGGCCAGAGGTAGGGAGGTGAAGATCCTCGGAACCAAGGTGTGAAGGAGTGGGATGGGTGTCAGGACCCCCTGAGGGACAAAAGAGGGCGTAGGGGAGGGTTCCCGAGGTTCAGAGGCGAGTGAAGGAGGTCCAGAGGGGATGAGGGTGAGGAGGAGAGTGTTCCTATGGGGATCATCGGCGAGTGGGAGAAAGTTCCTGAGATCCAGATTAGTGTGGGCAAGGCTAGAGAGGTGGGAGTGAATAAGGGAGCGGTCTTGAGCTTCAGATGGGGTGCACTTGAGGAGAGACGGGGTTCCTGAGATTCAGAGAGGGTTGTGGTTCGGGTAGGAAAGACATCTGAGGGGTTGGGTCAGTAGAGAAGGAGGTTCCTCATATCCAGTGTGGGTGCAGGTGAGTAGGAGATAGTTTTGAGGTCTGGAGTTGGAGGGGGTGAGTTTGGGAGGGTCAAAGTTCAGATGGGGGAGGGGTTGAGTAGGAGACTTGTCTTGAGGTCTAACAGGCATGTGGGAGAATAGAGGAAGGTCCCTTGGCCCTGATGGGAATGTGGGTGTCCAGGAATGAGGTCCTGTGGTGTAGAGGTGGTGGGATGAGTAGGGGAGGGTCTGGAGGTGCAGAGAGGTTGGGGTTGACTAGGGGAGTGGTCCTGAGGTACCGAGGAGGTAAGGTGAGTTGGGGAAGGTCTTGAGGTCCAAAGGGGGTTGTGGGTGAGTAGGGGAAGGGTCCGGAGGTGCAGAGATGGTGAGGAACCACCCAGCCAAGACCCTATGCTTCAATATTTTGGCAGGTACTAATTGGGTTGGGGGCCACCATGATTAATAACTAGTTTTCAGAATCAGATGGGCGGGAATCTCCAGGCCTCGTTCTCACAGGGCAGTGGAAACGCAATCATAGTCATACAGCTTGGAAACAGGCCCTTCAGCCCAACTCGTCCATGCCGGCCAACATGCCCCATCTACACTAGTCCCACTTGCCCACATTTGCCCTATATCCCTCTAAACTTTTCCTATCCATGTACCTGTCCAAATGTTACTTAAACTTTGTGATAATACCTGCCTCAACTACTTCCTCTGGCAGCTTATTCCCACCACTCTGTGTGGAGTTTGTATGTTCTCCCTGTGACTGCGTGGGTTTTCTCCAGGTGCTCTGGTTTCCTCCCACACTCCAAAGACATACAGATTTGGGGGTTAATTGGTTTCAGTAATCTGTGTGTAGGATAGTGCTAAGTGTACAGGATGATCGTCGGTCAGTGTGGACTCGGTGGGTCTACATCCTCAATATGTATCTAACTCATGACATTTATATCTGTCACATGATTCATATCAAGTTTAGGTGAAATATTGAAACTGAATTGAAGTTTGGTTGGTCCAGAACTAATTGGACAGTTATTTTCAAGGTTAATTTACATAGAAACATAGAAATTAGGTGCAGAAATAGGTCATTCTGCCCTTCGAGCCAGCACCGCCGTTCAGTATGATTATAGCTGATTATCTAAAATCAGTACCCCGTTCCTGCTTTCTCCCCACATCCCTTGATTCCGTTAGCCCTCGGAGCTATACCTAACTCTCTCTTGAAAATATCCAGTGAATTGGCCTCCATTTAATTTTAAGAGGGCTGGATCCCTGGAGAGATCTTTTTTTATGAGATCGGAAGTAGGAAGGAACTCGGTGATGACTTACTTCCCATCATTTCCTCACATCACAGGAAGAGGCCATTCACCCCAGTGAGGGGGGTGCCAGCTTCCTGAACAATACCACCAGTCCCAATCCCCCCCCCCCCCCAACTTACTTCCCAGTAACCTATCCTATCGTCAATAATCTGAAGGTGTAAGAAAGAATTGCAGATGCATGTTTAAATCGAAGGTAGACGCAAATTGCTGGAGTAACTCAGTGGGTCAGGCAGCATCTCTGTAAAGAAGGAATGGGTGACGTTTCTGGTCGAGACCCTTCTTCAGACTGATGTCAGGGGAGGGGGCGGGACAAAGATACAATGTAGTCGGAGACAGTAAGACGAGTGGGAGAACTGGGAAGGGGGAGGGGATGGAGAGAGAAAGCAAGGGCTATCTGAAATTAGAGAAGTCAATGTTCATACCGCTGGGGTGTAAACTACCCAAGCGAAATATGAGTTGCTGTTCCTCCAATTTGCGCTGGGCCTCACTCTGACAATGGAGGTCAGAAAGGACAGAAGGTCAGATTGGGAATGGGAGGGAAAGTTGAAGTGCTGAGCCACCGGGAGATCAGGTAGGTTAAGGCGGACTGAGCGGAGCCCGAAACAATTTTGGTCTCGCCGATGTAGAGAAGTTGACACTTGGAACAGTGGATACAGTAGATGGGGTTGGAGGAGGTGCGAGTGAACCTCTGCCTCACCTGGAAAGACTATTAGGGTCCTTGGATCTAATCGAGGGGGGAGGTAAAGGGACAGGTGTTGCATCTCCTGTGGTTGCAGGGTAAAGTACCTGGGGAGGGGGTGGTTTGGGTGGGAAGGGACGAGTTGACCAGGGAGTTTCGGAGGAAATGGTCTGCGGAAAGCAGAAAGGAATGGAGATGGGAAGATGTGGCCAGTAGTGGGATCCCGTTGGAGGTGGCGAAAATGTTAGAGGATTTTATGCTGTATGCGACGGCTGATGGGGTGGAAGGTGAGGACAAGGGGGACCCTGTCCTTGTTACGAATGGGGGGAGGGGGAGTAAGATCGGAGCTGTGCAATATCGAGGAGACCCTAGTGAGAGCCTCATCTATAATGGAAGAGGGGAACCCCCATTTTCTAAAGAATGAGGACATCTCCGATGCCCTGGTATGGAACACCTCACCCTGGGAGCAGATGCGGCGTAGACGGAGGAATTGGGAGTAGGGGATAGAGTATTTATAGAAAGCAGGGTGGGAAGAAGTCTAGTCAAGATAGCTCTGGGAGTCAGCAGGTTTGTAGTAGATGTCGGTCAATAGTCTGTTTCCTGTGATGGAGACGGTGAGATCTAGAAATGGGCGGGAGATGTCGGAGATGGTCCAAGTGGATTTGAGTGCAGGATGGAAATTAGTGGTGATGTTGATGAAGCCAGTGAGTTCAGCATGGGTGCAGGAAGTAACACCAATGCAGTCGTCAATGTAGCGGAGGTAGAGTTTGGGGATAGGGCCAGTGTACGCCTGGAACAGGGATTTTTGACGTACCCTACAAAGAGGCAGGCATAGCTAGGGCTCATGCGAGTGCCCATAGCTGTGCCTTGGAGAAAGTGGGATGAATCAAATGAGAAGTCGTTGAGGGTAAGGACCAGTTGTTGAGGGTAAGGACCAGCGGCAAAGGATATTGGCTGGTTCTGTGGTCGAAGATGAAACAGAGGGCTTTAAGACCCTCCTGGTGGAGGATGGAGGTGTAGAGTGACTGGACATCCATAGTAAAGATGAGGGAGTGGGGGACTGGAAAACGGAAGTCATTGAGGAGACGAAGAGGGTGTGAGGTGTCTTGGACATAGGTAGGGAGGGAGGGATTGGACCAGGAGGGATAGGATGGAGTCAATAATATGAAGGCAGAATTGAGGGAAAATCAACACTCAGAGTGCATTGGTTTGGGTAACAAGAAGGAGATTTAAAGAGTCAAGAGCTTATTATCATGTGTACTGATGTACAGTGAAAAGCTTTTTAGTAACGTGCTATCCAGTCAGCGCAAAGACTCTACCATCATCCACAGTGTACAGTTGTAGGATAAAGAGAATAACAAAGATATTGGAACAAGAATGTTTAATTGTCATATGTATTGACCTGGGAACAATGAAATTCATACCTGCAGCAGCATAACAGGTCTGCACACACAGTACACAGAGATAATATATAATAAATAAAATCTCCAAAAATTAATAACCACAATACAAGTGCAAAATACCCAAAGTCTTGAGTGCAACCAAATACAGCCCTTAGAAGCTCTGAGTTCTAATCATCCACCTGTCAAAATTCCTAAGATAGACATAAAGTGCTGGAGTAATTCAGTGGGTCAGTCAGCATCTTTGGAGAAAAAGGGTAGGTGACATTTTGAGTTGAGATCCTTCTTCAGACTGTCAAACCCCCCTCACCTATGTTGTTCTATCACCTGTTAAGTTCTGTCCTGCCTCTCCCCTTTTCCTACTTTCTGTCCGCCCCCCACACTATCAGTGCGAAGGGACCTGACCCGAAACTTCACCTATCCATGTTTTCCAGAGATGCTGCCTGACCCGCTGAGTTACTGCAGCATTTCAAAGTTCATGGTTGAGGTTAGTGTTGTGCAGTGTTCAAGAGCCTGATGGTTGTTGGGAAGAAGCTGTCCTTGAAACACATGGTCAAGGTTTTACACAGAAGGTTTGGCATCTGAGCTATAAAGTCAGAGTGGGTAAAGTTTAAGCGAGATATGTGGGGCAGGTTTTTTACACAGAGGGTGCTACACTAACTGATGAAGGCCGATGTGCTGAAAATGACGGCTATTGGGATTGGCTTTGACAGGAACTGTTTGGAGGGGAAATGGAGAACTTGGCCAGAACTTGGAGAGAAGCAGGGATTGGAGTATTCAGGGAATGGACAGCTTGGCTTCCTGTTGTGTTTGATTCCCGATCTACCTGACTGACAATTGCCCTTTTCCAGAGAAGATATGAGTAAGATCTGGGAGAGAGAGGCACTCAAATCCGCTGCCTCTATATTTAGCGATGTAACCCGGAGATTGGTGACGTCTCTAATGTGACCTTCTCCGATGCTTCCTGCCTTTTACCGCAGGCTGTGGCTGCCAAAGGAAAAGTCTTTACTCCCACTTCTGGCCTCTCGTACATCTCATGAATCAATTCGTTCCACCTCTGGTCAATCCTTCCTTTATTGTCACGTGTACCAGGAACAGTGAAATACATGTTTTGCATACAGCTCAGCAAGTCTATCCCTGTACATAAGGTTAGTACAGTATGCACAGACCATCTTACTGAGTCCATATACAAGAGGCACGATTTTAGCACCATTTGCACGTTGCAGCCGTCGCCTACATTTTGGTTGTCCTGATGTTCTTCACCAAGCCTGACCTAACCTTCAGCCCTCGTCCTCTGGGGGGCACCTCGAGGGTCAAGCATGGAGAAGGACATCGGATCAGTAATTAATCAATAACGTCTGATTAAAGATAATCTGAGGGTCTCCAATGAATTAGATAGTAGTTAAGGACTTCTTAACTACACCCCAGTGGTGTGAACATTGACTTCTCTAAGTTCAGATAGCCCTTGCTTTCTCTCTCCATCCCCTCCCCTTCCCAGTTCTCCCACCAGTCTTACTGTCTCTGCCTGCATTCTATCTTTATCTCGCCCCCTCCCCTGACATCAGTCTGAAGAAGGGTCCCAACCCGAAACGTCGCCCATTCCTTCTCTCCAGAGATGCTGCCTGTGCCGCTGTTACTCCAGCATTTTGTGTCTACCTTCGATTTTAACCAGCATCGGCAGTTCTTTCTTACACAAGCTAAGGACCATTGTCTAGTTGGTGATTCAGTTGCCTGATAACAGCTGGGAAGCAACTGTCCCTGAATCTGGAGGTGTGTGTTTTCACACTTCTGTGCCTCTTGCCTGATGGGACAGGGGAGAAGAGGGAGTGGCCGGGGTGAGACTGGTCCTTGATTATGCTGCTGTCCTTGCCGAGGCAGCGTGAAGTGTAGATGGGGTCAATGGAAGGGAGGTTGGGTTGTGTGATGATCTGGGTAACGTCCACAGCTCTCTGCAATTGGCCCGTTCTTTGGAATGAACCAAAATGTCACACACGTGACCAGTCATATTTAACTTCTTACCCGAAACAAATATTGTCAGCGTAACATTTAAAAATTTCACTTGATAAATCGAAAAAAATGAACCATATATGCAGCACAAACCAATATACCTGTAATGCTTTCAGAATTAGAATAAATATATTCCACAATTTGTCTTCATTTTGGTCACACACGTGACTAAGAATGGACAAATTTACCCTTGGACGGAGCTGTGATGCATTTCAAATAAAATGCTTTATCTGGTGCATCTGTAGAAGTTGGTGAGAGTTGTTGGGGCTATGCCAAACTTCCAAAGCTTTCTAAGGAAGTAGAGCGTTGGTGTGCTTTCTTGGCCACTGCTTCAATATGGATGGCACAAGAGAAGTTATTGGTGATATTTACTCGTAGAGTCATACAGCGAAGAAACTGGCCCTTCAGTCTAACTTGCCCACCCTTACCAAAATGCCCGATCTACACTAGTCCCACGTACCTGCGTTTGGCTCTTAACCAGTCCTATCTATGTAATGCCCCTGTCCCACTTAGGAAACCTGAACGGAAACCTCTGGAGACTTTGCGCCCCACCCAAGGTTTCCGTGCGGTTCCCGGAGGTTGCAGGTAGTGGAAGCAGGTAGGGAGACTGACGAAAACTTCCGGGAACCGCACGGAAACCTTGGGTGGGGCGCAAAGTCTCCAGAGGTTTCTGTTTGGGTTTCCTAAGCGGGACAGGGGCATTACTGTCTAAATGTTTATTAAACGTTGTGATAGTACCTGCCTTAACTCCCTCTTGTTCCATACACCCACCACCTTTTGTGTGAAAAGGTTGCCCCTCGGGTTCCTATTAAATCTTTCACCTTAAACCAATCTTCGCTGGTTCTCGATTCCTCGACTCTGGGCAGGAGACTCTGTGCATCTACCCAATCTATTCCCCTTCATCTTCCAGCGCTCCAAGGAACAGAGTCTTAGTCTGCCCAGCCTCGACCTGTATCTCATGGCCTCGAGTCCTGATGTATTCCTAGCAACTCTACCTTGCTTCAGGAAGATGGGTAGATGAATGGCTGTTGCAGCGTTGTAGGCGCCAGACAAATGCAGACAGCAAGACCAACTTGTATGCTTTCTCTTACAGATCAGGAGATGGCGGTGGATGCGGGGAGCTCGGCGCCGCCGGTGGCCGGTCCGGGGCTACTCTTGGTACCGGAGGGGGTGGCGGTAGGGGCGGTGGTCGCCCTGGTCGAGGCCCCAGCGCCGGGGGTGGAGTGCCGGCTAGTGGGCGGCGGCTTTCGCTTGAGGCGGACGGCGGGGAGGATGTTCACGGTGGTGACCACGGCGGCGCTGGACCGGGAGCGGCGGGACGAGTACCGGCTACGGCTGGTGACCGGCAGCGGCAGCGACGGCGGCGAGAGCCCTTTCACCGTCCGGGTGACGGATGTGAATGACAACAGCCCGGTGTTCACGGCGCCGCGGCCACCGTGGGTGTCGGTGCCGATGTCCCCGGCTGCAGAGAGCGGCTGCCCGACCGCCCGCACCCACCTGCTACCGGTAACGGCGGTGAAGGCGGCGGACGCTGACTCCGGGGCAAACGGGGAGCTGGTGTACGAGTTGGCGGCGGCCGAGGGCGAAGTAGGCGGCGGCGGCGGCGTGTTCGGGATGGGCATCGGCGGGGAGCTCCGGGCTAACGTGTGCCGCCTGTCAGGGCTGCCCGGCCGGGAGTGGCGACTCCGGGTGCGGGTCTGGGACGGCGGCAGCCCCCGGCGCTCGGCCAGCACCGTCCTCACCGTCTCCTTCGTCCCCGCCGCCACCGGGAGCCTGGCACCGGCCGCCGTCACCGGACTCGCCCTGGCCGCCGTCTGCGCGGCCCTTCTGCCCGTTGTGTTGCTGCTGCGCTCCGCTTGCGGTGACCGGTGGCGGCGGCGGCGAGACGGCGGCGCCTACAACTGCCGGCGGGCGGAGACCGACTACCGGCCGCAGCCCCGCCGCCCCGAGCGGCTCATCCACAAAACCGACATCGCCCTGTTGCCGACGTCCCGCCGCGCCGAGCCGTCCACCGACCCGCTCCCGCTGCCCGCAGCCGGGCTGTCCGGTACCGAACCCCTGACACCCAGCCCGGGCCGCCAGCGGCACCGGCACCGGCAGCTCCTGCGGGAACTCGTCCGCCTGTCCCGGGCTGGTTGTCCCGACGGATCCCTCGATCTGGCCGCCGGCTCGCCGCATGTCCAGGTGAGCGAACAACACAGAGATAGAGGCCGAAGGGCCGTTGTAGCCTTGTACAGTATGAAAACAGGCCCTTCGGCCCAACTTGCCCGCACCGGCCAACATGTCCCAGCTACACTAGTCCCACATGCCCGCGTTTGGTCCATATCCCTCTAAACCTGTCCTATCAATGTACCTGTCTAACTGTTTCCTAAATGTTGGGATAGTCCCAGCCTCAACTACCACCTCTGGCAGCTTGTTCCACCCACCCACCACCCTTTGTGTGATCTCGGGGAGTAGTGGAGTGATCAGAGGAGTGAGTGAGTCTCTCCCTGCCTCTTTGGCGACACAGGAACGATAATAAGCGCTGCCAGTGAGCGCTACGACGGCATGAAGCTCCACATGAAGTGATTAGACTTCCCTGCCCTTGTAACACAGCTGGCAAAACAGGACAATGGGTGTGTGTGTGTCACTCTGCTTTATCAGCCCTTACTCACTCTTCCTGAACCTCTGCTGCTTTTTCTATGAGGTAGTTTGGAATTTTAGTTTAGTTTAGGTTCACAGCGTGGAATCACACCCTTTGGCCCAACGTGTCCGCGCCGACCAGCGATCACCCCTTCACACTAGTTCTATGTCATGCCACTTCCTCATCTACTCTCTATGTACTAGGGGCAATTTACTGAAGGCCAATTAACCTACAAACCTACACGTTGCAAAGATGTACAGGTTTGTAGGTCAATTGGCTTTAATAAAATTGCAAATTGTTAGTTAGTGTGCAGGATAGTGTTAGTGTACGGGGATTGCTGGTTGGTTTGGACCTGGTGGGATGAAGGGCCTGTTTCCACGCTTTATCTCTTTGTCGAAAGTCTTTGGGATGTGGGAGGAAACCGGAGCACCCGGAGGAAACCCACACAGGTCACAGGGTGAACGTGCAAACTCCGCACACACACACATACACACACACACACACAGCACCCGCGGACAGCATCGAACCTGGATCTGAAGTCCTAGAAAGCTGCATCATGAGTTCCTAACTCTTGAATTCAATGCTCTGACCAATGCCTCCTTTACAGAGGCAGGTGGAACCGGTGGTGGGGTGGGGGAGGGGGAGGGCAGGTGGGTGGTGGGGGGGGGGCAGGTTTAGAGGGAGAAAATGGCAGGTGTAGGGGGGTGGAAATGGCAGATATGGGAGGGCGGAAGAGGTGTGGGGAGAGAGGGGGAAGGGGGAGAGCGAGGTGGGGGAGGCAGGTGTGGGGGGGGGGGGGGGGCAGGTGGGGGGAGAGAGGGGCAGGTGAGGTGGGGGGAGAGAGGGCAGGTGAGGTGGGGGGAGAGAGGGCAGGTGAGGTAGGGGGGAGAGAGGGGCAGGTGAGGTGGGGGGAGAGAGGGGCAGGTGAGGTGGGGGGAGAGAGGGGCAGGTGAGGTGGGGAGAGAGAGAGGACATTGCAGGTGGTCACGGTGCTCACTGTAGGTATTTCTCTCCCACAGCAGATCTCGCAGCTTCTCTCTCTACTCCACCAGGGCCAGTTCCAGGCCAGGCCAAACTTTCGGGGAAATAAATATTTAAAGACGTGCAGGTACGTTCTCCTTGGGGAAGGGTGGGGGAGGCGATGTGGCGTAATTGAGCCAAAGGACTAACTAGTGTAAGAGATAAATTAGAATACAGAAAAGTACAGCACAGGAACAGGCCCACAATGTCCACGCCCTGCGTGCATGGTGCCAAGTTAAACTGTGTAGGAAGGAACTGTAGATGCTGGTTTATACCGAAGGTAGACAATGTGTTGGAGTAGCTCAGCGGGTCAGGCAGCATCTCTGGAGGACATTGATAGGTGACGTTTCGAGTCGGGGTCCTTCTTCAGACTAGGTTTCAACCCGTAACGTCACCCATCCCTTTTGTAAAATACATTTGGACAGGTACATGGATAGGGAAGGTTTGGTGGGATATGGGCCAAACGTGGGCAGGTGGGACTAGTGTCGATGCAGCATCTTGGTCGGCGTGGACACCCCCCCCCCCTCACGCTCGCTCCCTAATTCCTCTCTCTCTCCCCCACATTCTCTCTCTCCCCCTCAATTTCACTCTCCCACTCATTCTTTCTCTTTCTCCCCCTCACTCTTTCTCTCTCTTCCCATCACTTTATTTCTCCCCCCCTCACTATCTTCTCCTCGTCACTCTTGCCCCCCCCCCCCCCCCCCTCCCCCCCATGCCGATGCTGATTCTGACCATGTGTCCGCCCGGCAGGGGGACGGGGGCCGAGGCTGACCAGCCGACTCGGAAGGACAGTGGTCAGGGAGAGAGCGAGGGGGGGGACAGCGACAGCGATGTCGGATCGACCCCTCCCCTCCACGAGCTGCTGAACGAAGGGCTGAATGGCCTGCTGGCCCGAGGAAGCTGGGAAACATCCCCAGGTGAGAGATCTGCCTCCCCCCCCCCCCCTCCACCATCCCCCCTCTCCTCCACCACCTCCTCCACCCCCCTGTCCTCCACACTCCCCTGTCCTCCTCCCCCCCCTTGTCATCCATCCCCCCTCCTCCATCCTCCCTCAGCTCCCCCCTCCTCCATCCCCCCCTACTCCACCCCCACTCTCATCCCCCCTCCTCCTCCGCCACCCCCCATCCTCCACCCCGCCCAGACCCTGTGCGTATACCCGATCTATTCCCCTCATGAATTTATCTCTTTATAAGATCACCCGTCATTCACCTGTGCCCCAAGGAATGGAGTCCCAGCCTGTGCCCACCCTCTCCCGGTAGCTCAGCCCAACCCCCCCGAGACCTTGCAATTACCAGCTTGACAACATCCTTCCTACAACAAGGTGCCCAATGAACACAATACTCTAGATGTGGCCTCTCCAACGTCATGCACAACTGCAACATGACCTCGCAGCTTCTGTCCCCGATACTGTGACCGACGGCGGCCTGGTTACTGACGGTGTGGGGACGGGGTTCTGACGGTGTTGGTGTGTGTTGCTGTTTCAGGGCAGGGTGGCGGGGCAGGTCGAGGGGAGCGCCTGAGCCTGGAGGACTTGTTCTGGGCTCTGCCCTCGTCTCTCCCCTCTGACTACAAGGAGAACGTCTTTAGCCTGGAGTCCGAGACGGTGCCGGAGACGGCGGACGGGGAGAGGACAACCTTCTCGACGTTCGGCAAGGGCGTGCCGGAGCATGGGGCGGCCTTCCTCACCGAGATGGCCGTGCTCTTCCATCAGCTCTTGGGGCAGAGCCCCCAGCCCGGCTCCCACCTGGAGCCCTATCTCCCGGGCCACGACTCAGAGCGGTCCAGCGACGGCCGCCTGCCCAGCCTTCATGAGTCGCCGGAACAGAGAGCGGGATCGGAGTCACCGACTCAGTAATGGTGAGAGATCGTCAGAGACCCCGGTTCAATGCTGACCTTGGACACTGTCTGCCTGTGTGGAAAGGAACTGCAGATGCTGGTTAATACACAAAGTGCTGGAGTAACTCAGCGGGTCAGGCAGCATCTCTGGAGGACCTGGAGAGGTGACTTTTCCCTTCTGCGTAAACCAGCGTCTGCAGTTCCTTACTTCTAAGACGACTGCAATCTGAAGAATGGTCTCGACCCGATACATCGCCTATCCATGTTGTCCTGAGATGCTGCTTGACTCGCTGTGTTACTCAAGCACTTTGTGTCACTTTGACTTTGCCCTGCATGTACCCCAGTTAAAAACAAAATATTTTTATATTCTATTTAATTATTTTTTTCTGATCAAAATAATGGCAATAATTTTTATATTTCCTTTCCCGACACTGTTCGTTATTCAAGCCGACTGCTGTATATTTTACACTTAGCAATAAATATATTGTGATATCTTTGTGTCATTAAATTCTACGAAGAAGAACTCACAACATTGCAGAAACAGCACAAGGAACTGCAGACGCGGGAAACTTGAGCAAAAAAAAAACCACTTCTCTTTAGAATAGTGTTTTAGTTGTCATTTTGTCACTATGCCCGCGTTTGGCCCATATTCCTCTAAACCTGCCCAATCCATGTACCTGTCCAAATGTCTTCTCAACTACCTCCTCCGACAGCTCGTTCCACATAACGGTGTGAAAATGTTGCCCGTCAGATTCCTATTAAATCTTAGGTACACAAAAATGCTGGAGAAACTCAGCGGGTGCAACAGCATCTATGGAGCGAAGGAAATAGGCAACGTTTCGGGCCGAAACCCTTCTTCAGACCCGCTGAGTTTCGCCAGCATTTTTGTGTACCTTCGATTTTCCAGCATCTGCAGTTCCTTCTTAAACTCCTATTAAATCTTTCTCCTCTAACCTTAAACCTACGTCCCCTGGTTCTCGATTCCCCTACTCTGGACTAATTTACCTGATCTAATCCTCTCACATTCCTAAACACTTCTATAAGGTCTTCCTGCGCTCCAAGCAATAAAGTCCTACCCTGCCCAACCTCTCCCTATATATTTCCAACAGTAGACCTGACGGAAGTATATAGAATAATGTGAGGCTTTGTTAAGGTAGACAGTCAGAACCCTGGGTGGAAATGTCAGAGGGCGTATCTGTAGGTGAGAGGGGCAAAGTTCAAAGGAGCTCAATCAATTTCCCACCCGGAACATCACATTTTTTTCTCCAGAGATGTTGCCTGACCCGCTGAGTTACTCCAGCTTTTTGTGTCTATCTTCGGTATAAACAAACCAGCATCTGCAGTTCCTCCCTGCATGGACTTTATTGTCACGTTTTTTTACATAAAGGGTGGTGGGTGTCTGGAACCAGCTGCCAACGCAGGCAGATGGGACTAGTGTAGATGGGACATGTTGGTCGGCATAGGCAAGTTGGGCCGAAGGGCTTGTTTCCGCGCTGTATGAGTCTAAACACTCAAACTCACCTCAAACTTATCCAACATCTCAAAAGATAGACACGAAACACTGGAGTAACTCAGCGGGTCAGGCAGTATCTCTGGAGAACAAGGAATAGGTGACCCCTCTTCAGACATGTTGAGTCGACCCGAAACGTCACCCTTTCCCATTTTCTCCAGAACATCACCTGTTCATTTTCTCCAGAGATGCTGCCTGACCCGCTGTGTCACTTCAGCGTTTTGTGTCTATCTTTGGTGTAAACCAGCATCCACAGTTCATTTCTCAACATCTCAAACTCAAACGTAAGCAGTTGTTAAGGAAAGCAAGGAGATGTTGGGCCCGACACCGGTGATCACAGGAGCTCCTGGGCTGGACAATTCACCGTTAATTCCACCATCCTGTCCGTGGCGATTCCGTCCAGGCGGCGCTGGGAGGAGACGGTGTAGAGGGGTCCGGGACGGATGGAGGCGAGGAAGCAGGAGGCTCCGGAGCTGGTGAGGCAGTCGGCGAGGACGAGGGAGCCGGCAGCCAGCAGTGAGGCCTGCTCGAGGGACCGTAGATCCCGGACACAGTCACAGCCTCGCCCCTGGGTCAGTACCGCCAGCTGGACGCTGCTCACTTCCAGCGCCGACCGGCAATGGGCGATGGCCTCGGCCGGAGAACCGCTCAACACACGGAACTGTGAGGGAGAGAGACACAGGGGCGGTAGTGAGGGTTTGTGTTCGTGTGCGTGTGCATGTGTGTGTGTGGTAGTGAGGGAGCGCCGCACTGTGTGTGGGTGTGTGTGTGTGTGTGTGTGTGTGTGTGTGGATGTATGTGTATGTGTGTGTGTGTGTGGATGTATGTGTGTGTGTGTGTGTGTGTGTATGTGTGGGTGGGGGGCGGTAGTGAGGAAGCGCCGCGGGCTGGGAGGGAGGGAGGGAGGGAGGGAGGGAGAGGTGGTGAGGGCGGGAGCGCCGGTACCTGGGAGTGATTGATCCCGCCCAGCAGTATCATCTCCTCGACTATCTCGGCCGCACGGGGGTCGGGCTCGACGGCGACCAGGATGGCCCCGGGGGCTAGCAGCCGCGCCAGGCGGATGGCCGAATAGCCGCAGTGGGCGCCGACCAACAGGGCGTGGAGGGGGGCCGTCCGCAGCACCACCCCGTCCAGGAACCGGGCTGGTGGGGGGAGAGAAGGAGAGGAAGTCACAGACACACGGGGTGGGTCAGACACAGGGAGATAATCGCGGGTGGGGTGGCGGGGTTGGGGGGGTGGGAGGGAGGCAGGGAGAGAACGTCACACAGACTGACACGGGGGGGGGGGGGGGGGAGGGACTCGCAGGGGGAGACTCCGGGGAGAGAGGGAGGAGCAAAGAGAGTTATCGGGACACAGAGGGGAAGAAACACACACCAACACACGAGGAAGGAGAGGGGAGAGGGGAGAGGGGAGAGGGGAGAGGGAGAGGGAGAGGGGAGAGGGAGAGGGAGAGGGAGAGGGGAGAGGGAGAGGGAGAGGGGAGAGGGAGAGGGGAGAGGGGAGAGGGGAGAGGGGAGAGGGGAGAGGGGAGAGGAAGGGAGAGGAAGGGAGAGGAAGGGAGAGGAAGGGAGAGGAAGGGAGAGAAGAGGATAGGGGAGAGAAGAGAGAAAGGGGGGAGAGAAGAGAGAAACATAGAAAATAGGTGCAGGAGTAGGCCATTCGGCCTTCGAGCCTGCACCGCCATTCAATATGATCATGACTGATCATCCAACTCAGTATCCTGTACCTGCCTTCTCTCCATACCCCCTGATCCCTTTAGCCACAAGGGCCACATCTAACTCCCACTTAAATATAGCCAATGAACTGGCCTCAACTACCTTCTGTGGCAGAGAATTCCAGAGATTCACCACTCTGTGTGAAAAATGTTTTCCTCATCTCGGTCCTAAAATATTTCCCCCTTATCCTTAAACTGTGACCCCTTGTTCTGGACTTCCCCAACATCGGGAACAATCTTCCTGCATCTAGCCTGTCCAACCACTTAAGCTCCATAGATGCTGCTGCACCCGCTGAGTTTCCCCAGCAATTTTGTGTACCTTCGATATTCCAGCATCTGCAGTTCCCTTTTGAACGCTTAAGAATTTTGTAAGTTTCTATAAGATCCCCCCTCAATCTTCTAAATTCTAGCGAGTACAAACCGAGTCTATCCAGTCTTTCTTCATATGAAAGTCCTGACATCCCAGGAATCAGTCTGGTGAACCTTCTCTGTACTTCCTCTATGGCAAGAATGTCTTTCCTCAGATTAGGAGACCAAAACTGTACACAATACTCCAGGTGTGGTCTCACCAAGACCCTGTACAACTGCAGTAGAACCTCCCTGCTCCTATACTCAAATCCTTTTGCTATGAATGCTAACATACCATTCACCTTCTTCACTGCCTGCTGCACCTGCATGCCTACTTTTAATGACTGGTGTACCATGACACCCAGGTCTCGTTGCATCTCCCCCTTTCCTAATCGGCCACCATTCAGATAATAGTCTACTTTCCTGTTTTTGCCACCAAAGTGGATAACCTCACATTTATCCACATTATACTGCATCTGCCATGCATTTGCCCACTCACCCAGCCTATCCAAGTCACCTTGCAGCCTCCTAGCATCCTCCGCACAGCTAACACTGACCCCCAGCTTCGTGTCATTCGCAAACTTGGAGATGTTGCATTCAATTCCCTCGTCCAAATCATTAATATATATCGTAAATAGCTGGGGTCCCAGCACTGAGCCTTGCGGTACCCCACTAGTCACTGCCTGCCATTGTGAAAAGGACCCGTTTACTCCTACTCTTTGCTTCCTGTCTGCCAGCCAGTTCTCTATCCACATCAATACTGAACCCCCAATACCGTGTGCTTTAAGTTTGTATACTAATCTCTTATGTGGGACCTTGTCGAAAGCCTTCTGAAAGTCCAGATATAACACATCCACTGGTTCTCCCTCATCCACTCTACTAGTTACATCCTCGAAAAATTCTATAAGATTCGTCAGACATGATTTACCTTTCATAAATCCATGCTGACTTTGTCCATTGATTTCACCACTTTCCAAATGTGCTGCTATCCCATCTTTAAAAACTGATTCTAGCAGTTGCCCCACTACCGACGTTAGACTAACTGGTCTGTAATTCCCCGTTTTCTCTCTCCCTCCCTTTTTAAAAAGTGGGGTTACATTAGCTACCCTCCAATCCTCAGGAACTACTCCAGAATCTAAAGAGTTTTGAAAAATTATCACTAATGCATCCACTATTTCTGGGGCTACTTCCTTAAGTACTCTGGGGTGCAGCCTATCTGGCCCTGGGGATTTAGCGGCCTTTAATCCATTCAATTTACCTAACACCACTTCCCGGCTAACCTGGATTTCACTCAGTTCCTCCGTCTCATTTGACCCCCGGTCCTCTGCTATTTCCGGCAGATTATTTATGTCTTCCTTAGTGAAGACAGAACCAAAGTAGTTATTCAATTGGTCTGCCATGTCCTTGTTCCCCATGATCAATTCACCTATTTCTGACTGCAAGGGACCTACATTTGTTTTAACTAATCCTTTTCTCTTCACATATCTATAAAAGCTTTTGCAGTCAGTTTTTATGTTCCCTGCCAGTTTTCTTTCATAATTTATTTTCCCTTTCCTAATTAAGCCCTTTGTCCTCCTCTGCTGGACTCTGAATTTCTCCCAGTCCTCTGGTAGGCTGCTTTTTCTGGCTAATTTGTACGCTTCATCTTTTGAGTTGATACTTTCCCTGATTTCCCTTGTTATCCACAGATGCACTACCTTCCCTGATTAATTTTTTTGCCAAACTGGGATGAACAATTTTTGTAGTTCATCCATGCAGTCTTTAAATGCCTTCCATTGCATATCCACCGTCAATCCTTTAAGAATCATTCTCCAGTCTATCTTGGCCAATTCACGTCTCATACCCTCAAAGTTACCTTTCTTTAAGTTCAGGGCCCTTGTTTCTGAATTAACAATGTCACTCTCCATCCTAAAGAAGAACTTAACCATATTATGGTCACTCTTGCCCAAGGGGGCACACACAACAAGACTGCTAACTAACCCTTCCTCATTACTCAATACCCAATCTAGAATAGCCTGCTCTCTCGTTGGTTCCTCTACATGTTGGTTTAGAAAACTATCCCGCATACATTCCAAGAAATCTTCCTCAGCACCCTTGCCAATTTGATTCACCCAATCTATATGTAGATTGAAGTCACCCATTATAACTGTTTTACCTTTGTTGCACGCATTTCTAATTTCCTGTTTGATGCCATCCCCAACCCAACTATTACTGTTAGGTGGCCTGTACACAACTCCCACTAGTGTTTTCTGCCCCTTGATGTTTCGCAGCTCTACCCATATCGATTCCACATCCTCCAAGCTAATGTCCTTCCTTTCTATTGCGTTAATCTGCTCTCTAACCTGCAACGCTACCCCACCTCCTTTCCCTTTTTGTCTATCCCTCCTGAATATTGAATATCCCTGGATGTTCAGCTCCCAGCCTTGGTCACCCTGGAGCCATGTCTCCGTGATCCCAACTATATCATAGTCATTAATAGTTATCTGCACATTCAACTCATCTACCTTATTACGAATGCTCCTTGCATTGAGACACAAAGCCTTCAGGCTTGTTTTTACAACACTCTTGCCCCTTATACAATTATGTTGAAAAGTGGCCCTTTTTGATTTTTGCCCTGGATTTGTCTGCCTGCCACTTTTACTTTGCACCTTGCTACCTATTGCTTCTACCCTCATTTTACACCCCTCTGTCTCTACGCTCACACATTTAAGAAACCCTTTCCCTTTAACTCCATCCTCAACTATCCCATTCGACACCCCACCCCCCTTATTCAGTTTAAAACCACCCGTGTAGCAGTGGCAAACCTGCCTGCCAGAATGCTGGTCCCCCACCTGTTAAGATGCAATCCGTCCCTTTTGTACAGTTCCCCCTTACTCCAAAACAGATCCCAGTGATCTAAGAATCTAAATCCCTGCCCCGTGCACCAGTTCCTCAGCCACACATTCAGGTCCCTTATCTCCCTGTTCCTGCTCTCGCCAGCACGAAGAACTGGAAGCAAACCGGAGATAACAACCCTGGAGGTCCTGCTTTTCAGCATTTTTCCGAGCTCTCTAAAGTCACGCTGCAGAATATTCATCCCCTTCTTTCCGACATCGTTTGTGCCGACATGCACTACCACTTCCGGCTGTTCACCTTCGCCCTTGAGGATTTTCTGCACTCTGTCCGTGACATCCTGGATCCTGGCACCAGGAAGGCAGCACACCATCCTCGCATCCCGTCTGTTGCCGCAGATACCCCTGTCCGTACCTCTCACAATGGAATCTCCCACTACAATGGCATTGCCTGACTTTGGCCTTTTTGGTTTTGGCTCAACAGCCCTTTTTGCTTCACAAGCCAGTCCGCTGCTCAGTGTAACAACGTCTTCTGTCCCGACAGCTTCTAAGTGGGTGAACCTGTTCACAAGAGGTACAACACCCGGGGACGTTTGCATTCCATGCTTCCCTCCCTTTCTCACTGTCTCCCACCTTCTCTCTTCCAGTACCTTAGGTGTAACAATCTTACTGTAGGACTTGTCGAGGAATGACTCAGTTTCTCGGACAAACCTGAGGTCATCCACTTGCTTCTCCAGTTCCCCAACACGGTCCTTCAGGAGCTGTACCTGGATGCACTTCTCACATATGTAGCAGCCAGAGGCACCAGCAGTGTCCTTGACCTCCCACATACTGCAAGCATCACACTGAATCAGCTTGCCTGACATCTCCTTCTTTCGTCTCTCCTTCTGCAGTATTTTGCGTAGCCTCCTCGCCTCAGCCTCCTCGCCAAAGACTCACACTTTTCTCACAGGGCACTTCCCTCAAAGGTCGCTCTTGCTTATATTGACTGATAAATTGCCTAATTTACCAATTTACAAACCAAATTCCTCAGTTTTCAACTGTTTTTCCCCCTCTGACTCACTTCTCTCCTCCCACTTGGGCTAGAGCCAATCAGTGTTTTCTCTTGCTTAGCTTCTCCTGCTGTTGCTTCCAAATCTACAGCAGCTCTGAGTCTGAGTAAGGGGGAACTGAGTCTGAGAGAGAAGAGAGAAAGAGGAGAGAGAAGAGAGAAAGAGGGGAGAGAAGAGAGAAAGAGGGGAGAGAAGAGAAGATAGAAAGAGGGGGAGAGAGAGAGGAGGGGAGGGGATCGCGAAGAAAGTCAAAGAGCCATATTGCACAGAAACAGGCCTTTCGGGCCAACTAGCCCACACCGACCAAGATGTCCCATAGTCCCACCTGCCCGCGTTTGACCCATATCCCTCTAAACCTGTCCTATCCACATGCCTGTCCAAATGTATTGTAAATGTTGTTATACTCAACTGCCTCCTCTGGCAGCTCATTCCAGTTATACTCCCATTATATTTTGTCTTCTTTTGGTCGAGCCCTGCCTACCTTTCCCCGGGTCAGTGTCGGTCACAGGGTGGACTCGGCGGCACCATTCCTCGATGGCGCTCAGCACCCTATCTGGTGTGCCGTGCCGAGCCTCGGTCCGGACATGCCGGAGGATGCGCTCCTCGGGGCTGGGGCCGCCGAGCCACGGCAGCAGCCGGCGCCGGTAGAAGCCGCAGATGAGCCGGCGGTAACGGTGAGCGAGGGCCGCGCAGACCGGCAGCAGAAGAGCGGCGAGGACAGCGAGCTGCATCTCCACCTGGAAGGGAGCCGCCCCTTTTAGTGCAGTGGTTAGTTTACTTATGTTACTTAGTTACTTAAGTTCTCTACCCGATGCCCCGAGTACATACGGCTGGCATTACGAGCCGCTACGAAATATCTACGGTCTCCTACGGACATTCTCCGAGTTTAAAGCAAGTGGAAAACTCGGGAGAATTCGTGAGTAACTCGGGAAAGTGGGACAGGGAGTTTACTTTAGTTCGTAGTTTAGTTCTTAATTTGGTTCTTAGTTTAGCGTTTAATTTAATTCAGTTTAGTTTAGTTTGGTTTAGTTCGGGGATAGATTGTGGAAACAGGCCCTTCGGCCCATCGATCACCCATTCAGACTGGTTCTGGATTTCTCTGATTTTTTTCAGTTTGGAGACGTGTGGACATACACAAACACTCACACTCAGACAAATACACACACATTTACAACACACAAACACAGACCACACACACTGACAACACACACAATACAGAGGACACACATATCACAGACATCACACACACACCTCACTCACAAACACACAACATATACAACACAACACACACAGATAAGTGTGTGTTCATGAACGCGGCGTGAAAAGCTGCAAGACCACTGTGGTATTTGTCTAACCAGATACAGGAGCGATTCGCCTTGCTGGGGCTGAGAGTACGCTTCACCGGGTCCACAGGCAGAGTGAGCAGGAGCGACAGGCTGACTCCATTACTCACGGACTAACGGCCCAATGTGGACAAGGAGAGGCAGCAATACTCGATAATTAATACAATTAACATTCTTTTCCCCAACATAAAAGAGAACGTTGCAGGTACAGCAGGCAGTGAAGAAAGCGAATGGCATGTTGGCCTTTATAACAAGAGGAATCGAATCGAGTTTTATTGTCATATGTCCCTTGATGGGACAATGAAATTCTTATTTGCTGCAGCATAACAAATATAGTGCAATAATAATATAGCCTTTTGAAGTTTAGAGCTCAGCTTTAAGGTGAGAGGGGGAAAGTTTAAAGATGTGTGGGGGAGGTTTTTTTTACAGAGGGTGGTGGGGGCTTGGAACGCACTGCCGGGGTGGAGGTGGAGGCAGATACGATATTGGTGTTTAAGAGGCTTGTAGATAGGCACATGGATATGCAGGGTATGGAGAGATATGGATCACGTGAAGGACCCGTTCCTGTGTTGTTCAGCGGTGAATCTACTTTACAGGAACACAAACCTGTGAGCAGACCAGAACTTTTACAAGTACAATGGGTTGGTCTTCTGCAGCCGGAAGCTGGCCATTTGCTCGCCATCTCCCGCCACTTAGGTGACGCTGGGCCGGCAACAGTCTCATTGCAAGACAAAATACTTTGTGGCTTTAGGAGAAAAGCGATGAGTGATTCTTAATTTATAAAATCTTTCTTCTGTATTAAAGTGAGATTTATCAAGCACGGCACTGCATTGTTTGCTTACTCTGTAACACGCCCTTAGACGCAAGGTTTTTACATTTGTCTAAATATAGAACAGTACTGCACAGAAACAGGCCCTTCGGTCCATTCAGTCCATGCCGACCAACACCACCTACCTTCACTAATCCTGCATTTTATTCTACCCGTATTCTAATTCTCATCTCGTCAACGCACTGTTCTACGCACACTTACCCACCGCACACTTAAATACCTCGCTCACTCACGCTGTTTCACTCTTTACTGGAACACAGGACAGTGCAGTACAGGAACATGCCCTTTGGCCAACAATCGTTCATCTGAAGCTGATGCCAGGTTAATCTAATCCAAAGATCATAGAGCTCGTGATTCCTATCCCTCCATTCACTGCACATCTATGTGCCTATCTAATAGTTAGGTGTGTTTTATTGTTATATGACCCGAAACGGTACAATGGAATTCTATTGGAATTCAAAAGCCTCTTAAACGACACTATCGTATCTGTCATCACCAATACTGGGAGATTTCCAGGCACCCTCCACCCTCTGTGCAAAAAAAAAACCTGCCCCGCACATCTCTTTTAATCTTTTTTTTAGGGGTTCTCTCACCTTAAAACTATGCTCTCTACTATTTGTCATTTCTATGCCTTTCATAATTTTATATACCGCCACAAAGTTAACAACCGATTAGCAATGGTCGCTGCAAATTGGAAATGCAGCAGAGATTCACTAGGATGTTACCTGCACTTGAGTTATAGGGAGATGGTTGATAGGCTGGGAATGTTTCCTTTGGAGTGTAGGAGGCTGAGGGGGTCTTCTTATTCAGGTTTACAAGATCATGAGGGGCATAGATAAAGTGAGTGCTGTCTTTATCCTAGGGTAGAGGATTCAAAAAGTAGAGGGCACAGGCTTAAGGCGAGAGGTTTAAGAAGGACCTGAGGGGCAACTCTTTCACTCAGAGTATGTGGAACAGAGGAAGCTATCAGAGCAGATACTATTAAAACTTTAAAACAGATATGTGGATAGGAAGGGTTTAGTGGGATATGGACAATAGACAATAGGTGCAGGAGTAGACCATTCGTCCCTTCGAGCCAGCACCGCCATTCAATATGATCATGGCTGATCATCCTCAATCAGTTCCTGCCTTCTCCCCATATCCCCTGACTCCACTATCTTCAAGAGCCCTATTTAGCTCTCTCTTGAAAATATCTAGAGAACCGGCCTCTGAGGCAGAGAATTCCACAGACTCACAACTCTCTGTGTGAAAAAAGTGTTCATCTCATCTCTATTCTAAATGGCTTACCCCTTATTCTTAAACTGTGGCACCTAGTTCTGGACTCCCCCAACATTGGGACCATGTTTCCTGCCTTCAGCGTGTCCAAACCCTTAATAATCTGATATGTTTCAATAAGAAACCCTCTCATCCTTCTAAACTCCAGAGTATACAAGCCCAGCCGTTCCATTCTCTCAGCATATGACAGTTCCGCCATCCCGGGAATTCATCTTGTGAATTTATGCTACACTCCCTCAATAGCAAGAATGTAATTCCTCAAATTAGGGGACCAAAACTGCACACGATACTCCAGGTGTGGTCTCACTAGGGTCCTGTACAACTGCAGAATGACCTATATGCTCCTCAACTCCTCTTGTTATGAAAGCCAACATGCCATTCGCTTTCTTCACTGCCTGCTGCACCTGAATGCTTACTTTCATTGACTGATGAACAAGGACCCCAGATCCCATGGTACTTCCCATTTTCCCTTGACATCATTTAGATAATAATCTGCCTTCCTGTTTTTGCTACCAAAGTGGATAACCTCACATTTATCCACATTAAACTGCATCTGCCATGCATCCACTCACCCAACCTGTCCAAGTCACCCTGCATTCTCATAGCATCCTCCTCACAGTTCACACTCCCACCCAGCTTTGTGTCATCTGCAAATTTGCTAATGTTACTTTGAATCCCTTCATCTAAATCATTGATGTATATTGTAAATAGCTGCGGTCCCAGCACCGAGCCTTGTAGTACCCCACTAGTCACTGCCTGCCATTCTGAAAGGGACCCGTTAATCCCTACTCTTAGTTTCCTGTCTGCCAACCAAATGTCTATCCATGTCAGCACTCTATCCCCAATACCATGTGCCCTAATTTTGCCCACTAATCTCCCATGTGGGACCTTATCAAATGCTTTCTGAAAGTCCAGGGTCACTACATCCACAGGCTCTCCCTTGTCGATTTTCCTAGTTACATCCTCAAAAAATTCCAAAAGATTAGTCAAGTATGATTTCCCCTTCGTAAATCCATGCTGACTCGGACTGATCCTGTTACTGCTATCCAAATGTGCCGTTATTTCATCTTTTATGATTGACGCCAGCATCTTCCCCACCACCGATGTCAGGCTAACTGGTCTATAATTCCGTTTTCTCTCTCCTGCCTTTCTTAAAACATGGGATAACATTAGCCACCCTCCAATCCACAGGAACTGATCCTGAACCTATAGAACATTGGAAAATTATCACCAATGCATCCATGATTTCTAGAGCCAATTCCTTAAGTACCCTGGGATGCAGACCATCAGGCCCTGGGGATTCATCAGCCTTCAGTCCCATCAGTCTACCCAACACCATTTCCTGCCTAATGTGGATTTCCTTCAGTTCCTCCGTCACCCCAGATCCTCTGGCCACTAGTACATCAGGAAGATTGTTTGTGTCCTCCTTAGTGAAGACGGATTCAAAGTACCTGTTCAACTCATCTGCCATTTCCTTGTTCCCCATAATAAATTCACCTTTTTCAGTCTTCAATAGTCCAACTTTGGTCCTAATTATTTTTTTCCTCTTCACATACCTAAATAAGCTTTTACTATCCTCCTTTATATCCTTGGCTAGCTTACCTTCGTACCTCATCTTTTCTCCCAGTTTTGCCTTTTTAGTTATCTTCGGTTGCTCTTTAAACATTACCCATTCATCTTTCCATTCATCCCATGCTTCCCGTTCATCTTTTCTACCTTGTACTTCTCTTTTATTTTTATACTGTCCCTGACGTCCCTTGTCAGCCACGGTGGCCCCTTACTCCCCTTGGAATCTTTCTTCCTCTTTGGAATGAACTGATCCTGCATCTTCTGTATTATTCCCAGAAATACCTGCCAATACTGACACCTCCAATCTACCCTTCTCCCTCTCAAATTGTAGATTAAAACTTACCATATTATGGTCACTACCTGCTAATGGCTCATTAACCTCAAGTTCCCTTATCAAATCTGGTTCATTACATAACACTAAATCCAAAATTGCCTTCTCCCTGGTAGGCTCCAGTACAAGCTGCTCTAAGAATCCATCACGGAGGCACTCCACAAACTCCCCTTCTTGGGGTCCAGTACCAACCTGATTTTCCCAGTCTACCTACATGTTGAAATCTCCCATAACAACCGTAGCATTACCTTTATGACATGCCAATTTTAACTTGATTCAACTTCCACCCTATATCCAGGCCTGTTTGGGGGCCTGTAGATAAGTCCCATTAGGGTATTTTTCCCCTTACAATTCGTTAGTTCTATCCATACTGACTCCACATCTTCTGTTTCAATGTATTTTTAAGGCGGGGATTGACAGATTCTCACAGACCGCGTGGGTTTTCTCCCACACTTCAAAGACGTAGTTTGTAGGATAATTGGCCTGTAAATTATCTCGTGTGTAGGAACGCTGGTCGGGGCGGCACAGACGCGGTGGGTCAAAGGCCGCTGTGTCACTAAAATTGGAAAAAAAGGAAAACCTCCTCGATCTCCCAAATCTTGATCGAGCTCCCTAGAATTATCCCCGTCCATGGAAGTGGGTGGAGCATAAACTGTTCCCAGAACCAGGAATCAACAAATGGTTTCCAGCACAACTTTAATTAAATAGTTTGTTTCAGTAACATCACTCAGAAAAAGCATACAACCCTTCACTACACGTGCCGATGTAATGCAAGGGCTTAAGCAATGAAATCTGGCATAGTGTGTGATGGAGATACAGCATAGTAACTGGTCATTTGGCTGTTCGGGGTGATCGCTGGTCAGCACGGACTTGGTGAGCCGTAGGGCCCGTTTCCACACTGTATCTTTAAAATCTAAAGTAAACCATAAGATAGCCATTCAGTCTGGTGAAGCGTCCTGACCCAAAATGCCACCCATCCCTTTTCTCCAGAGCTGCTGCATGACCTGCTGAGTTACTCCAGCACTTTGTGTCTATCTTTGGTATAAACCAGCATCTGCAGTTCTTTGTTTCTAAAGTAAATTAGCGGAGATAGATTTGTCTCCAGCATCTGAAGCTGTGAATAAAGGAGGCTTGAAGCCTATCAACTGAACTCCGAGCGTTATTAGATAACGCATTCTGATGGGCTCTACAGTTTAGGTGTCAGCACACATGGTAAAAGAGTCCAGTGAGGTTGGGACAGAGAGCAGGGGGAGTGAGGGTCAGACGCCAGACTGTCCCAGTCCAGTCCTTGCTGGCTTCTGGGCAGCGTGGTTCCCCCTCAGCTCTCCGGCCCTGGAATGTCGCACTCTGCCTCGGTTGGACACACGCCAGGTGTAAACACCAGTGGGAGCGTGCGATGGAAACCCCCTGGTACCTCTGCTGATCTTAATAAATTATATTAGATTTATATGCAGTGACATATCCGAGAGTCATACGGCACAGAAACAGGCCATTCGGACCAACAAGTTATCTCTACCTACTGGGTGGAAGAGAGAGAAAGAGTTGGGGTGAGAGAGAGAGAGAGCGAGGGGGTTAAGAGAGAGGGAGGGAGAGGGGGGTGAGAGAGAGAGAGGGTGTCCACCCCAACCATGATGCCCCATTCAAACTAGTCCCAATTGCCCATGTTTGACCCCATTTTCCTCCAGACCTTTGATGTCCAGATCCACCACCGATTTCCCAGCAACTGGTCCGTCCGGCACGTCCTTTAATCTGGACACGATTACCAGTGCGCACCTTAGTTTAGTTTAGAGATACAGCACAGAAGCAGGTCCTTCGGCCCACCAAGTCCTTGCTGACCAGCGTGGGAGGAAACCGGAGTACCCGGGGAAAACCCGCACAGTCTCGGTGAGAACGTACACATTCTGTTTAGACACCACCCATAGTCAGGATCGAACCCGGGTCTCTGGCACTGTGAGGCAGCAACTGTGCCACCATTGAAGAGGCCCGTTTCTATGCTGTATGACTCTAGATGATGCAGACCCCCAAACTCAATGTACAATTCCCTCCACCAACTGAGCAATTACACCGGCTTTAGAATGATTAGTCTGAAGAAAGGTCTCGATCCGAAACGTCACCCATTCCTTCTCTCCAGAGATACTGCCTGGCCCGCTGAGTTGCTCCAGCATTTGTGTCCACCGAAGGATTAGTGGGAATGCGCTTGGAGTTTGTGAGTTCCAACATCGTTGAAGTCACACTAAAGTGTAGTTCTTTCCATAGTGACTTTAATCAGTATGTTACAAAGATGTTCTTCAAGACGATGTTTCTAGTAAAGTCGATATCCTTCGGAGATAGACACAAAGAGCTGGAGTAACTCAGCGAGTCAGGCAGAATCTCTGGAGAAAATGGATAGTTTACATTTTGGGTCGGGACCCTTCTTCAGATTGAAAGTAGGGGGGAGTGTACTGGAGGCCAGAACAAAGCAGGGCCGGCAACAGGTGCCCATATCTCTGGTCGAGGCATCTTCACCTGCCCTGGTCTCAGCACAGCGAGACGTGGCTCCATCTCGGGAGGGAACGGGAAGAGCCCTCAGTCCGTGAGAGCAGGAAGGTGTTGTTCGATGGGACGGCTCTGCCGGAGTCACCTCACGCCGGCGAGGAAGGCGCGTCGTGCCGTCGGGAATCCCCCCCAGTGTTCCGCCTCAGGCAGACTGGCGCCGAGGCACGGAGCTCTGGCGCTGAGTGGCGAGGCTCGGAGGCATCCGGTACTCCAGGAGTGGGGCAGCAGAGTGGCAACAGGGACGCCCGGAGGCTGGGAGACCGTGTCGGCATCAGGCGCACCATGTTGCCGGGAGAACAGTTCCTGCGGTGTACCCTGGGGATGGAGACTGGGCGAGGACAACACACACCGCAGTGAGGAACTGCCCCACGACCCTCCTCGGCCTCCTGCAACAAGAAATAAGCTGTTTAGTTTATTATTGTCACATGTACCGAGGTACAGTAAAAAGCTTTTGTTGTGTGCTAACCAGGCAGCGGATAGTCTATACACGATTACAATCGAGCCATCCATGGCGTACATAGACACATGATAACGGGAATAATGTTTAGTGCTTTGTTTCGTTTATTTATTGTCACGTGTACCAAGGTACATTGAAAGATATCATTCAAATATCATTCATTCAAATTATGTTGCGTGCTATCCAGTCAGCAGAAAGACTATACTTGATTACAATCAAGCCGTCCACAGTGTACAGATACAGGATGAAGGGAATAACGTTTAGTACAAGATAAAGTCCAATAAAGTCTGATTAAAGAGGTCTGAGGGTCTCCAATGAGGTAGATGGGGAGATCAGGACCACTCTCTAGTTGGTGATAGGATGGTTCAGTTGCCTGATAAAGTAACTAAAGTAAAGTTTCCACAGTGCACTGGTAAAGGATGAAAGGTACTTTTTACCCAGAGTAGGGGAATCAAGAATCAGATTAGATTAAGTATAGATTAATTTAGTTTATTGTCACGTGTGCCAAGGTACAGTGAAAGGCTTTTGTGTTGCGTGCTATCCAGTTAGCAGAAAGACTATACATGATTACAAGTGTGTAGGAAAGAACTGCAGATGCCGGTTTAAATCAAAGGTACATACAACATGCTGGAGTAACTCAGCGGGACAGGCAGCATACCTGGAGAGAAGGAATGGGTGACGTTTCAGGTCGACACCCTTCTTCAGAGTCTGACGAAGGGTCTCAACACGAAATGTCACCCATTCCTTCTCTCCAGAGATGCTGCCTGTTCCGCTGAGTTACTCCAGCATTTTGTATGCATGATTACAATCAAGCTGTCCAGTGTACACATACAGGATAAAGGGAGTCGCGTTTAGTGCAAGATGGTCCAGTAAATAAATCGCATTTATATATCCCAGGAGTCCAAATGCCCCTAAAAATCCCCGGCCCCGACTCACCCCCCCCCCCCCCCCCCTCGTGGAACAGTGTCACAGTGTCATACAGCACAGAGACAGGCCCTTCAGCACCAAAGTTGCCCCATGTATGCTAGTCCCACCTGCCTGCATAAGGCCCATATCCCTCTAAACCTTTCCCATCCATGTACCTGTCCAGGGGGAGGGGAGGAGAGAGACAGGAGGAGAGGGAGAGTAGAGGGGGGGGGGGGGGGAGAAGTGAGAGAGGAAGGAGAGGAACATGAGAGGGGGAGAGGGAGACTGGAGAGGGTTGGGGGGGCGGGGGGAGGCAGAGGGGGGAGGGGAAGATAGATAATGCTGCTCTTGCTAGCAAGTCCCAGCAGTGAGAGAAGCAGGAAGCAGAAGGTTGAGGCGGCCTATTCCTGGCGGAAGCTGCCACAGGAAACCTCTGGTGCAGGAAAGGCGTGACCCAGTTTCACGGCGCACACGGTACCTGCTTGTGCTTGCTGGTGGAGCACGCCCAGGGCCCACAGAGCGTCAGGGTGGCCAGCAGCAGCTGCCTGTATGTAGAGATCAGCGGCCCTGCCCGTGTCCGTCTGTACGCCCCAGCCTCTCTGGCAGCACATCCCCAGGTGGAACTGGCTCGCAGCGTCCTGCCGGGGACAGGTCGTAGATTAGTTTTGTTTATTGTTACGTGTACTGAGGTACAGTGAAACACTTTTTGTTGCGTACTATGCGATCATTGGAAAAACTATACATGATTACAATTGAGCCGTTCACAGTGTACAGATACATGATAAAGGGAATAACGTTTAGTGCAAGATATAGTCTGATTAAAGATAGTCCGAGGGTCTCCAATGAGGTAGATGGGAGGTCAGGACTGCTCTTTAGTTGGTGATAGGATGATTCAGTTGCCTGATAACAGTTGGGAAGAAACTGTGGAATCCTGGTTTCGCTAGGGACTTCAGGTTTTTGTTTTGTTTTGCACTAATATTGGGGCTTTTATTATTTATTGAAGTTTTTTTCCTTTTATTACTATGTTAACTATTGGATACTAAGTTAATAGAAACAATGAACTGTAGATGCTGATTTACAAAAAAGCCACAAAGTGCTGGAGTAACTCAGCGGGTCAGGCAGCATCTCTGGAGAACATGGATAGGTCCTAACGTTTCGAGTCGAGACTTTTCTTCACTCGTAATGTCCTCTTTGAAGATGTTCTCAAGTTGCGTCAGGAGCGTCCTGAATGGAAACGTCACCTATCCATGTTCTCCAGAGATGCTGCCTGACCTGCTGAGTTACTTCAGCACTCTGTGTCTTACAGTGTTGACAGACCTGTTGGCAGCACAGTGGCGCAGCGGGTAGATTTGCTGCTTCACAGCGCCAGAGACCTGGGTTCGATCCTGACCTCGGGTGCTGTCTGTGTGGAGTTTGGAAATTCTCACTGTGACCGCGTGGGTTTTCTCTGGGTGCTCCGGTTTCCTCCCACAGCACCAAAGAAGTGTGGATTTGAAGGTTAATTGGCTTGTGTAAAGTGTGTAGGATAGTGTTCATGTACAGGGTGATCGATGGTCGGCGTGGACTCGGTGGGTCGAAGGGGTTGTTTCCACGTTGTGTCTCTAAAACTAAACTGAAATTAAATGATGCTGTGCAAATATTCCCATTGTTCTCGTTCATCTCTCTCCATTGGAACGCCAGCCAACTTACCCCGCTTCTGGCTGCCATAGAGAAGTAGCTGACAGCTTGCTCCAGGTCTCGGTGGGGCTTGTTGGTGTAGAACACTCCCAGGTACGCCTGGGCCTGAAACAACAAGAGGACGAGGTTAGCTGTTGAACAGGGGCCCACCATGCTCTGTACCTCCACCTCACCTGGACCATCTTAGTTTAGTTTAGTTTAGAGATACAGTACGGAAACAGACCCTTCAGCCAGCGATCCCTGCATCCCAGCACCGACCGGCGATCCCCGCACGCCCACACCATCCTCCACACACTATAGACAATTAACCCACAAAACTGTACGTGTTTGGAGTGTGGGAGGAAACCGGAGATCTCGGAGAAAACCCACGCAGGTCATAGGGAGAACGTAAAACTCCGTGCAGGCAGCAAGCGTCGTCTGGATCGAACCCGTGTCTCTGGCGCTATAATCGCTGTAAGGCAGCAACTCTGTGCCACCGTGACCGCCCAAGTTTAGTTTCGAGATACAGCGTGGAAACAGGCCCTTAGGCCCACGGAGTCCGCGCCGATAAGCGCTCACCCTGACAATAGCACTATACTACACACTGAGGACAATTAACAATTTTTACCGAAGCCAATTAACCTACAAACCTGTACATCTTTGGAGTGTGGGAGGAAACCACAGCAGTCGGAGGAATCCCACGTGGTCACGGGGAGAACATACAAACTCTGTACAGAGAGCACCTGTAGTCAGGATTGAACCCGGGTCTCTGGCGCTGGGAGGCAGCAGCTGTTCCGCTGCGCCACCGTGCCGCTCCGGCACCTATCTTCCCTTGATGTGTCTCTGTATCCCACCCCAGTGCAGCAGAGGGTCAACGTGGGTGGGTGGGGGGGGGGGGGGCTAAACCAGCGGGTGTTCACAGGGCGGGGAGCCGCAGAGCCCCAGCCCCACACGCGATGTTGCAGGGATGGGCCCGGTACTCACGCCGCCTTTGGGTAACGTCGGGTAATTGTGGTAGTGGGTGCGAGGGGAGGTGCAATGGGAGCCTTGGTCCGCTATATACCTAATCCGCTATATAGAGCAATTTTCTGGCAATGTGGAATGTGGCGTCTAGGCCAGGTGAGGCGGCTGATCCCGACACCATCGATTGGCGGGTTGAATTTTCCCCCGGGCTCTAGAACTCCGGCTCGGACAGAGACCGCATATCCGTTCCCAAAGCTGACTTCCGAGGCCAACTTTGTGCCCAGGTATCTCGGCTACTGGGCGGCGTAGGTAGTCCGTTCTGGCACATTGGACTCCTCTTGGAGGCCGTGACCTCTGTTGGTCCGGCAAAACGGATAATCCAGAAAGGCTATGGAACCAAGGATGCCGGGAAATCGGTGGTGGACCTGTAGCGGTCCGTTATAACAAGGGTTTACTGTACACTGCAGTTTAGCTTTTAGCACGAGAGCAACGTAGACATAAAACAAATCAGCTTGCCTCTCTGAGTCCAGACTTAGCTGCCTTCTTCAGCTGATCAATGGCCCTTTGTGTATCTCCAACATTCCTTTCTGGCTTGATCTCCAGCAGATACCTTGCCCAACGATACTGGGCCAAGCGGTGTCCTTGAGTTGCTGCCTGACTATAGTACAGCATGGCCTAAGGGACAAGGTAGGAGAATAAACAGACTTAGACCCTGCATACCAGCCACTGCCCCATGTACAAAACACAGTAACACTTCAAGGAAATCGGTTATCATGAGTACAAATAACTGTTACATGCAATTGTTTAACACTTTACGGCGGCACAGTGGTGCAGAGGTAGAGCCGCTGCCTCACTCAACCCAAGTTCAATCCTGACTATGGGTGCTGTCTGTACGGAGTTTGCACGTTCTCCCTGTGACAACATGGGTTTTTCTCCAGATGCTCTCACATCCCAAAGACGTGTCAGTTTGTAGGTTAATTGGCTTCTGTAAATTGCCCCAAGTCTTTAGGATGCAAAACTGGAATAACATAGAACTAGTGTACGGGGATCGCTGGTCGGCGTGGACTCAGTGGGCCGAAGGGCTAGTTTCCTGGCTGTATCTCTAAACGAAATATGTTGTACATGTGCCAGGCACACTTTTCTTTACACTTTAGCGATACAGCGCGGAAACAGGCTCTTCAGCCCACTGAGTCCACGCCAACCAGTGATCACCCTGTACGCTAGCATTATACTACCCACTAGGGACAAATTACAATTTTACCAAAGCCGATTAACCTACAAACCTGTACATCTTTGGAGTGTGGGAGGAAACTGGAACATCCAGAGAAAACCCATGTGGTCACAGGGAGAACGTAGACAGCACCCATGGTCAAGATTGAACCCGGGTCTCTGACGCGTTAAGGCAGCAACTCTACCGCTGCACCACCATGCCGCCCAGTTTCCTTTGACAGATTCTGACCTTCTCGATGTCTTTGGCTGTGCCTCTCCCCAGTTCGTAGCACACTCCCACGTTGTACTGAGCCTTACTGTACCCTTGTCGGGCTGCTATCATGAAACAGGAGAAAGCCAAGTCTTCGTCTTGAGCTTTGACATTTTCAAGCCCTGTTCGAGAGATTTAATAGAAAATTACAGGGATAATTGATGATGAGATTTTAGTTTAGTTTAGTTTAGAGATATAGCATGGAACAGGCCCTTCAGCCCATCGAGTCCATGCCGACCACCGATCACCCGTTCACACTAGTTCTGTGTTATCCCCACTTCCTACACATTAGGGGCAATTTACAGAGGGCCAATTAATCTACAAACCCACACATCATTGGGATGTGGGAGGAAACCCCAAACGGTCACAGGGAGAACGTTCAAACTCCACACAGACAGCACCTGAGGTCAGGATCGAATCTGAGTCTCTGGCGCTGTAAGGCAGCAACTCTACCGCTGGGCCAGTGAGCTACCCTTGCAGGGATTCTGCATGGATGGACAATAACAAGTATTCAATTAATGAAAGACATAAAGTGCTGGAGGAACTCAGCTGGTTAGGCAGCATCTGTGGAGGGAAATGGGCAGATGACGTTTTGGGTTGGGATTAATTGAATTAATTGAAATGGGAGACCCAAGAAACTGCAGATGCTGGCATCTTGAGCAAACCACAAAGTGCTGGAGGAACTCAGCGGGTCAGGCAGCATCTGTGGAGGGAATGGACAAGCACCTTTTTAGTCCTGACCAGAAACGACATCTGTCCATTACGTCCTCCACAGATGCCGCCTAACCGGTAGAATAGAACAGTACAGCCCAAGAGCAGGTCCTTCAATCCACAATGTCTGTGCTGAACATGATGCCAATACTACATCACATCTTCCTGAATATTCCCTCCACAGATGCCACCTGACCTGCTGAGTTATTCTAGCTCTTTGTATGCTCAGGATTCCAGCATCTGCAGTTTCTTGGGTCTCAATTTCAATAAATCAGCCCGTTCTATTAAAATGTAAAGTTCTCAGGAACATGGGGCATGTTGGTCGGCAGGGCCTGTTTGCATGGTGTACGACTAACTTGTGCTGTTCAGTAGGGACATTTGCACTCCCAACTCACGTACAATTCATCGATTGTATTCACTTACCGATGATATTTAATATGGAAGATATGCTGGACTTTGCAGCCCCTTGTAAGTCGGACGTGGCTCGGTTTAAAGCTTCTTCTGAACTCGCTTCCTCTCTCTGTATCAAACAGGAAAACAGCAGGAAACTAGAATTCAAGTGGCTCGACACACTCACACTCATGGAACTTAAATTACGAAAATAGACACAAAGTGCTGGAGTAACTCAGCGAATCTGGCAGCATTTCTGGAGAAAAGGAATAGATGACGTTTTAGGTCGCAACCCTTCTTCAGATTGAAAGGTAGAGATGGGGAGGGGTGGGGTGGGGTGGGGGGGGGGTGGAATTAGAAGCTTGCAGACATATTTTGTTTGGGCAACTTACAACCTAGTGGTATGAATATTGATTTCTCTAATTTCAAATAACCCTTGCATTCCCTCTCTCCCCCTTCCCCCACCCTAGTCATCTACTGGTTCCATTGTTCACTTCCTTGTATCCCTCTCGTTAGCACATCTTCCCCAGCCAACAATGGTCCATTATGGAGATCATCTGTTGCTGGCCCTAATTTGTTCTTGCCTTTCCTCGCCTCCAGCTCCCACCCACCTCCATCTTTCAGTCTAAAGAAGGGTTCCAACCTGAAACGTCACCTATTCCTTTTCTCCAGAGTTGCTGCCTGACCCGCTGAGTTACTCCAGTATTTTGTGTCTATCTTCAGTATAAATCAGCTTCTGCAGTTCCTTCCTACACATTTTCAACTAAATTACGACACAGGGCAGAAGCACTCACGTGCAGCTAAATTGGGTCTAAACGCTAATGAGATGTTTTCTGAGCTGATAGAGGTGTTGATGAAGGGATTTGAAAACTGGGGGCTGTGAATTATTAGTTTAGAATAGTTTCGTTTATTATTGTAATAATAATAATAATAAATTTTATTTATGGGCGCCTTTCAAGAGTTTCAAGGACACCTTACAAAAATTTAGCAGGTAGAGGAAAAACATGTAAGGGGAATGAAATAAATAGTAGAGACATGACTAGTACACAAAGTAAAGACAGAATTCAATTCAAAACACAATATGAGGCAATTAGTGTACAGATGAAAAGGGAGGGGGACGTGGGGCTAAGGATAGGCAGAGGTGAAGAGATGGGTCTTGAGGCGGGACTGGAAGATGGTGAGGGACACGGAATTGCGGATCAGTTGGGGGAGGGAGTTCCAGAGCCTGGGAGCTGCCCTGGAGAAGGCTCTGTCCCCAAAACTGCGGAGGTTGGACTTGTGGATGGAGAGGAGACCGGCTGATGTCGATTTGAGGGACCGTGAGGGTTGGTAGGGGGAGAGGAGGCCAGTGAGATATGGGGGGGCCAGATGGTGGAGGGCTTTGTAGGTGAGGATCAGGATTTTGTAGGTGATCCGGTGGGAGATGGGAAGCCAGTGAAGTTGTTTGAGGACTGGAATTATGTGATGCCAGGATTTGGTGTGGGTGATGAGTCGGGCGGCTGCGTTCTGGATTGTGGATAACTTAAAAACAAAGCCCAATATTAGTGCAAACAAAAAGCCCAAAGTCCCTGGTTCTACTGACAGTACGTAGTTTTGTTGGTGTTGGTGGTGTTCTAAAGCCCTATGATTGTTGGGAAGAAGCCGTTTCTGAACCAGGAGGACCCAGTTTTCCGAGCTTTGGACTTTCAATGTACTGGATCCAGGTAACCTCCAGGTTGCTGCAGGGCCTCCTCCATCACCTTCCACTGGCTCGGAAAACTGGGTCCTCCAGGTTCAGAAACCGCTTCTTCCCAACAATCCTCAGTACTTTCGACTTTTTGTAAATGGCACCATAATACGGCGATTCATGCATGTGTGATCTATGCAAAAAGGAATTTCACTGTGTTGTGCACACGTGACAATAAAGCACCAAAGATTAAATGAAGGTAGACACAAAATGCTGGAGTAACTCAGCGGGTGAGGCAGCATCTCTGGAGAAAAGGAATGTGCGACTTTTCAGGTCAAGACCCTTCTTCAGAAGAAGGGTCTCGACCCGATACGTCGCCCATTCCCTTTCTCCAGAGATGCTGCCTCACCCGCTGAGTTACTCCAGCATTTTGTGTCTACCTTCTATTTAAACCAGCATCTGCAGTTCTCTCTTACACAAATGATTGATTGAAGTCCCATATCCAGGGTCAGTCATGTGCAAAACAACATACCCATCTCAACACCAACCCTTATGTTTTGCAGTCTGCTTACCTGGACCTGCGGCTGTGGGTGGCTCTCATCTCTGGCATTGTATTCTGAGCGTTCTGTACACTTCATGAACAGGGGACCATCTGCAACGTAAGGGAGATCTGCATTAAAAACTCAAAACATCTCCCCAAAACGATCTGCTAATGCATCTACACTTCAGGCTGCCTTGGCAAAGCGACCAGCATAATCTCGCCCCGGTCACTCCCCCTTCTCCCCTCTCTCATCAGGCAAAAGATCCAGAGGTGTGAAAACGCACACCTCCAGATTCAGGGACAGTTTCTTCCCAGCTGTTATTCAGGCAAATGAATCATCCTATCACCAACTAGAGAGCGGTCTTGACCCTCCCATCTACCTCATTGGAGACCCTCACACTATCTTTAATCAGACTTTATCTTGCACTAAACGTTATTCCCTTTATCATGTATCTGTACACTGTGGACGGCTTGATTGTAAATCATGTATAGTCTTTACGTTGACTGGATAGCACGCAACAGAGCTTTTCACTGTACCTTGGTACATGTGACAATAAACTAAATGATAACAATATGCCATAAATGCTGGCAGATTATCCCAGCATGGGTTCAATGGGTTGAGTGGACTACTGTAATGCTCTGCAGTTATCTGGCTTCCTTCAGCAGTGGGATAGGAGGCACTCCATTGGCCTGGTACACAAAAATGCTGGAGAAACTCAGCGGGTGCAGCAGCATCTATGGAGCGAAGGAGATAGGCAACGTTTCAGCCCGAAACGTTGCCTATCTCCTTCGCTCCATAGATGCTGCTGCACCCGCTGAGTTTCTCCAGCATTTATGTGTACCTTCGATTTTCCAGCATCTGCAGTTCCTTCTTAAACACTCCCATTGGCCTGGACTGATGGAGATGTCCCTCAGGATTAATCAACCCACTCCATTCGGAGATTGCTCATCCCGTTCGACGTTGGGCCGTTGCATAGTTCCCAGGATTCATGGCTACTGGTCCCAAGGTCCTGGCGATCCGCCGCCGCACAGGCCTGGGCTACGTCAACAACCCTCCTCCACTAATCGTGGTCTTACATCTGACAAATAATGCTGAGGGACTGCAAGTTATGTAAGTATACGCAACAAGCAAGCAGTGTCAGTGAGCGTTCTTTAGTGAATCTTGTTCCCACGAATGATGATACCTTGTTCAACATTGTCAAAGCTCCCCGGACGGGACCGATAGTGGACAGCTGCGCCCCCTGCAGGAGAGGAGGAGGAGGCCGCCGAGCCGGAACTCTGAGCCGCGGAGGTGCTGATGGAGTCGGGACCCACACCACGAGGCAGGATACAGCGACTGAACCCTGCAGCACAAAGCAAGATGCAGACGGGTCAGAGAGCACGCGAGGGAACGGTGGGGGGGGGAGCAATAACGCAAGATGGAGCAAGTTTTAAATAACATTTAAAAGACAGTCTTTTAAGACTGTTGTTTAGAGATATTGCACGGAGGTCCTTCGGCCCACCCAGTCCACACCGACCAGCAATTGTCCCTTAATCTAGCACTATCCTACACAACAGGGACAAAAAACAATTAACCTACAAACCTGCACGTCTTCGATGTGTGGGAGGACACTGGAGCACCCAGAGGAAACCTTCGCAGACACAGGGAGAACGTGCAAACTCCGCACAGACAACACCCAGCAGGATTGAACCGGGTCTCTGGCGCTGTGAAGCAGCGGTTCTACCTGCTGCACCACTGTGTCGCCCATCACACCTGGACAGGTACATGGATAGGAAGGTTTTGAGGGATATGGGCCAAACGCCGGCAGGTGGCACTACAGTAGATGGGGCACCTTTGTTGCATGAGTAAGAAGGGCCGAAGGGCCTGTTTCCGTGCTGTGTGACTCTATCACTTGTATTTATTTGTCGCATACAACAGATACAAACCAGAACAATTAAATTCTCACTTGCTGCAGCGTTACAGGCAAATTAGTCTTAGAGCTGTAGGGCTTGGAAATTGGCCCTTCGGCCCACTCTGCCCGTGCCGACCAAGTTGGCATTCTGGGCTAGACTCATTTGCCTGTATTTGGCCCATATTCCTCCAAACTCGTCCGATCATTTATCTGTTCTGTCTTTAAAAATTGTAATGGTAGGTTCCTCAGCAGCTCATCCCCCTCCCCCCCCACCCCCCCCCCGCTCCGAGGAACTCCTTTATCTCTCCCCTCTCACCTTAAGCCTATGCCCTCTAGTTTTAGATGCAGTCTGACCCGTTGAATTACTCCTGCATATTGTGTCTATCATTGGTATGAACCAGCATCCGTCTAGGTTCTGTAGTAAATGCCTACTATGTTCTGTGTGCTGAAACAAAGCAAGAATTTCATTGTCCTATCAGGGACAATGAACTCACTTGAACTTGAACTGTACCTGGGTACATGTGACAATAGAGTATCATTGAACCGTGATTGAATTGGCATACGGCGAATGTGCGGCAAACTTACTGATTCTGTCTGGTGTCAGTGCGGAGGCAACGATGCCTGGGACACAGAGCTGGGGGGCAGCCTCACTCTCGGGGGGTCCCACGCGATGGCAGAAGTGGTGATGCAGATGCCTGGCGAACTGTAGAAACACCACGGCAGCGGCGCCCTGGAGGGGAGAGGGGAAAGGAACAACACAGTCAGCAAGGTGGAGGGGCGATCCCCTTACAGTGGCATTACAGCTCGACAGGGTGGTCAAAGCGGCTTCCGATACATTGGCCTCCATCAGTCAGGGTGTTAGGTAAAGAAGTTAGGATGTGTGGAAAGGATCTGCAGATGCTGGTTTACACCGAAGATAAACACAAAATGCTGGAGTAACTCAGTGGGTCAGGCAGCAACTCTGGAGTAAAAGGATGAAGAAGGGTCCTGACCCAAAATGTCACCCATCCTTTTTCTCCAGAGATGCTGCCTGACCCCGAGAAGTTAGGATGTTATGTTACAGGTGTACAAGACATTGGTGAGGCCTCATCTGGAGTATTATACAATAAACCCTTGCGATAACAGACCATGGGGGGGGGGGGGTCTGTTATTGCCGGTTGTCAGCTATAGCCGACTTATGTCAGAGCATCAGAGACCCGGGTTCGGTCCTGACTATGGGCGCTACGAGTTTGCACGGTCTCCCTGTGACCGCATGGGTTTTCTCCGGGTGTTACGGTTTCCTCCCACATTCTAAAGACGTGCAGGTTTGTAGGTTAATTGGCTTCAGTAAAATTGTAAATTGTCCTTCATGTGTAGGATAGTGGGAGTGTAAGGGGAGCGCTGGTCGGTGCGGATAGGTGGGCCGAAGGGCCTGTTTTCACGCTGTACCTCTAAAATACACTAAAACCAAAGTTGAGATGTTACAGGTGCACAAGACATTGGAAGGGCCAAACCTTGAGTATTCAGCTTTGTTCACCCTGCTATAGGAAGGATGTTGTTAAGCTGGAAAGAGTGCAGGGATGATTTACGAGGATGTTGCCAGGACCCGAGGACCTGAGCTATATATATAGGTAGTTGGGCAGGCTAGGAATTTATTCCTTGGAGTGCAGGAGGCTGAGGAGTGATCTTATGGAGGTGTATAAAATCATGAGGAGAATAGACAGGGTGAATGCAGAGGCTTTCACTCAGGGTAATGGAATCAAGAAACAGAGGACATAGGTTTAAGATGAGTTGGGAAAGATTTAATAGGAACCCGAGGGGCACCTTTTCACTCACAGGGTGGTGGGTGTATGGAACGAGCGGCCAGAGGAGGTAGTTGTTTCCGTGCTGTATGACTCTAAAAGACACAAAGTGCTGGAGGAACTCAGTGGGTCAGGCAGCATCTGTGGAGGGAATGGACAGTTGATGTTTCAGGTCAGGACCCTTCTTCAGACTGATTGTGGTGGTGAGGGAGAAATCTGGAGAAGAGGGTGTGGGGGCGGCTGCTGCGAGGCAGTATCACCACAGTGCATTTTCATAAATCATGTTTCATGATTATTACTGGTCAGGGACGCAACACATCTAAACCCAGCCAAGACCACACGGTTGAGCATTGCCTGTCCGTGAGATGTCGGCAACATTGAGCCTTTTCCTTTTCTTACCCAGCCAACAGCATCGAATCCCGAAAACCGTGGCAAGGCCTTGGAATAAAACCGAGTCCTCTGTTCATCTTCCTCCCGCTTCCCCTGTCCACCGTCTCCATTCTGAGCATCTGTTGGACTGAGAAATCCACGCACAAATCAATAGATGATTTAGTATCAGAATAACAAAGTGCTTTAGTCGGTGGGTGATGAATTACTTGTCAGACGGCTGTGGAGGCCAAGTCATTAGGTATTTTAAAGGCGGAGATTGACATGGGTGTCAGGATCTATCGGGCGAAGGCAGGAAAATGGAGTTCAGAGGGAAAGGTAGACCAGCCATGATTGAATGGCAGAGTAGACTTGGTGGGCTGAATGGCTTAATTCTGCTCCGAGAAGTAATGAACATGCTTTAGGAACTCAGCGGGTCAAGCAGCATCTGTGAAGGCAGAGGGGCAGTTGACGTTTCGTGATGACACCCTGCATCAGGGCAGCTGCAGTTTTGCTTCTCTAAACATAGAACGCAGGGCGGCACGGTGGCGCAGGGGTAGAGCTGCTGCCTTACAGCGCCAGAGTCCCAGGTTTGATCCTGACAATGGGTGCCGTCTGTATGGAGTTTGTACGTTTTCCCTGTGACCACGTGTGTTTTCTCCGTGTGCTGCGGCTTCGTCTCACGCCCCAAAGACGCAAAAGTTTGTAGGTTAATTTAGCTTCGGTAAAATAAATTATAGTGTGTAGGATAGTGCGTGTCGGCGAGGTCTCGGTGGGTCGAAGGGCCTATTTCTGTGTTGTATTTCTAAACTAAACTAAAGTGCGCTCTGGTAATTCTGGAGTGTGGGAGGAAACCGGAGCACCCGGAGAAAACTCACGCGGCCACAAGGAGAACCAACAAAGTTCTAACATCCTGCTGAATCTCTTCTGCATCTTTTCCTACCTATTGATATCCTTGCTGCAGCTGGGCGGTCTGAACTGCACACGGTGCTCCAAGTGAATTTAATAGACAGCGACGCTTTGAAAATGAAACAGATTTGCGCGTTCGACTGGCGACCAACCTGCTTCTGAAGGTGCAGTGGGCAGGCAGCCGAGCCGCTGGGTTTAACAAGTCATCGTCGGCACAGTGGGTGGGAGGCAGGCGCAGTGAGCTCGAGGGTCCGGAGATTTGCCAGCGGTGAAGCGCTGTGGAGAAAACGAGAGGCAGTGAAGGAATGAACGGACGTTCTTGGTGAAACTTCGAAATGTGGGAAGAGCTGGCAGATTCCCAGCTAGGCAGCAACTGCCAGGTTTACTTTAGTTCATTCATTTTTGCCACGTGCATCGAGGTACAGTGAAAAGCTTCTGTTTATGTGCTGCCCAATTCGACACCCAAGATGGCACCCAAGCTCGGCGATTCTACACGTTCTGGGCCCAGAAGTGGATCTGCAATCATTTGTTGTAGTTGCTCCACTCTTTTAAACCTCTACACCAACAGCAGCATTTCTTACTGGACATTATCTTGCACTAAACGTTATTCTCTTTACCCTGTATCTGTACACTGTGGTCGGCTCGATTGTAATCATGTATTGTCTATCTGTTGACTGCGTAGCATGCAACAAAGCTTTTCACTGTACCTCAGTACACATGACAATAAACTAAACTAAATAATCAAGCCATCCACAGTGCACAGATAAAAGGCACAAGATTTAGTGCAAGATAAAGTCCTATTAAAGATAATGCAAAGTCTCCGATGAGGAAGATGGGAGGTCATCACCGCTTTCTAGTTGGTGATGGATTGGGTCAGTTGCTTGATGACAGCCGGGAAGAAACTGTCCCTGAATCTGTGTTGAATATAGGGGTCCAACGCTGGCTTTGTAGCTGCCAGAGGAAGTGGAACAGGCAGGTACAATCGTAGCAGACTTTAGAGATACAGCACGAAAACAGGTGCAGCACAGCATCTGACCGAGTGCGAGAGAGAACAAGTACCACACTGTGCACACATATAGGCACGCACAGACATACACTCTCTCACACACACTCTCTCACACATGTAAACACTCGCACACACCTAGATACTAATGCAGACATACACACTCTCTCACACACATACTCTCACATACACCGACTTGTACACACACACTTCAGTCTGAAGAAGGGTCTCGACCCCGAAACGTCACATATTCCTTTTCTCCAGAGATGCCGTCTGACCCACTGAGTTACCCCCGGCACTTGGTGTTTATCTTCTCACAAGCACTCACACGTACACATACTCACACCTGTACTCACACGCATGTTCACATACACACACACGTACATACACATACGCGCACACTCACGTGCGTGCCTTTACATACACACACACAATCATGCACACTCACACGTGTGTACAAACACTCATGTACATAAGGTACACACTCACACACAGGTCAAGGTCAGCATGGAGGTGGTGGGCCGAATAGCCTGAAGCTGTGCTGTAGCTGCCCTGCCCCCTTGTCTCCCTTCCTCCTCTCCCCCTCTCCCTGCCCCCTCTATCCCCCCCTCTACCCCCTCTATCCCCCCCCCCTCTACCCCCTCTACCCCTCCCCCCCACCCCCACCACTCACCGCGGCCCAGCAGCGCCTTCAGCCGCCACATGTCGCCGGTTGCCGCCGCCACAGCGTGAGGCGACGTGATTGCGTCACGGGGCCGCAGCCTGACGCACGCACGCGCACAGTTGCAGCGGGTCGGTCGGGCAGCGTGTGTGGGGAACGTGGACAGATGCACAGATGCTGCCTGACCGCAGAGTTACTCCAGCACTGTGTGTCTGTCCGTCCACTCAATAACCTTTATTGCAACTAGCTGTGGATAGTAAAACCCAAACATCCTAGAGGAGCTCCTCTAGTATCTTTGGTTAAACCTGCCCTAGCTTTCCTGTGCCCCCCCACACCCACTATCCTGTCCTTTGTCCCTCCCCCGTCCCCGTCCACCCATACACCTCCCTCTGGCTTTCATTTCACAACATATAGGAGTAGAATGAGGCCATTCGGCCCATCGAGTCTACTCCGCCATTCAATCATGGCTGATCTCTGCCTCCTAATCCCATTCTCCTGCCTTATCGCCATAACCCTTGACACCCATTCTGATAAAGAAAGTGCAGCGATGTCTTCTCACAGGATGGTCCACAGATACCTAGACACCAGGCACTGCAGATGCTGGTTTACCAAAAAAAAGCACAAAGTGCTGGAGTAACCCAGGCGGGTCAGCCAGCGTCTCTAGAGGTCATGATAAGTGACGTTTCAGGGAGGGCCCCTACTTCAGACATCCGACCCGAAACATCATCCATCCATTTTCTCCAGAGATGTTGGCTGAGCCATTGTGTTACTCCAGCGTTTTAAACCTTCTCTTTCATTCCTCTTCTCTCCTTATCTGACACCCTGTTGTATCCTAAACATCCGCATTTGTCACTTACGACACAATACGGTAGAGCTTTATTTATCCCAGGAGGGAAATTGATCTGTCAACAGTCATAAAGTACAAAATACATGAATTGAAAGTGAGGAGTAGAAAGAATTGGGAATGTGCAAAGATTGGGGAGGGGGAGGGAGGGGAGTCAGTCTACCCCACGACAGAAGGGAGAGGAGTTGTACAGTTTGATAGCCACAGGGAAGAAGGATCTCCTGTGGCTCCAACCATCACATCCCCCCCTCCTCTGTATCCACCTATCACTTGCCAGTGAAAATGCGCAACTCCACTCCCGAGGTCAGGATGGATCCCTGATGGAAAATTTACGTATCTATTACCTTGTGTATTCTATCTGTGTCTGTACAAGATCGCTTACCGAAACTGCCTAGGGCACAAGTAATTAACAGCAAAGATCCTATAGCAGCTATAGGATCTTTGATTAACAGGTCTCGGTCAAGTGATTAGGAGTAATCACATAGTTTACAGAACTGCTAATCTTGCTCTGGCGAAACATTCCGCAACTAACTGTTATTTCCTTTTAATTCTGAGTCTCCTTATCAGTTACCATTGTCTGGACGCTTTTTGGTTTCAATAAACGTATAAAAGAGATGTTTTTCAGCATTAGCACAGAGGGGATTCACACAGACTATTGTGCTCTGTGTGACTCTCTCTCTCACAACAAAGTTCGTTCAGTTTGTACCTCAGTTTTTGTAATAGTCTTTGTTGGAAATTTTCTAACAATCCCGGGTGTCTGGTGCCATGAGGTATCAGCTCTACGAGCTACGTCACTGCTTTGTTTTGCTGATGTCTATGATGTGAATTCACCATTTTGCTTTTCTAAGATTCATAAATGATAAACGCAGAGCTGATGTTTGAAGACCAATTAATCAAGTGAGAAAAAGAATGAGAACATTTGCTAGAAAATAATTTGTTTATTTTGTTAACAAGGTAAATGAATATTACATTACTGACCAACGGGGCAAATATCAAAACACGTTTCACACTTAACAATGTTTACATACAGTACACATTCTAAATGAACACCATTACAACTGATTTAAAGATATTGACTGTACCGTTTTTGAGATAAGATATCTGTAAAACTAAATAAAAAACCCTTACACACCTCCCCAATCATACATTGTCACATAGCCCATTCAGAGAGAATTCACACTAAAAGTAACTTCATAACATGGTGTAAAACACAAAGTGCTGGAGGAACCCAGCGGGTCAAGCAGCATCTGTGGAGGAAATGAACAGGTTCCGTCTGTCCCGACCTGACCCGAAACGTCGCCTGTCTAATGTAGTTCTATCCATTCCCTCTACAGATAGGCACAAAGTGCTGGAGAAACTCAGTGGGTCAGCCAGCATCTCTGGAAGTAAAGGATGGGTGATGTTTCAGGTTGGAACCCTTCTTCTGACTGAAAGTAGGGATTGGGGGGAGGGGGAGGTGTAGAGCTGGAGGCGGAAAAAGACCAGGACAAATCTGGGATGGACACATATGGCCTCAGGCAGGGTGGTGTCCTGGTAGGCCCAGTGTTGGCTGGGAAAGGTGTGATCTCAAGAGAGAGATAATATGGAGAACTGTGGAACTGGTTAAATGACAAGGGTGGAGGATTGAGGGGAGGGGAATAGTATCGGTAGAAGTTACGTGAAATTAAAGGGTAGAAATGTGTACGTGTCCAGGTGGGGAAGGGCGAATATAATCAATGTTATCTAAAATTAGAGTATTTATTATTCATACCATTGGGTTGTAAATTATCCAAGCGGAATATGAGGTGCTGCTCATTTAGTTTGTGTGTGGCCTCGCTCCGACAGTGGAGGTGGCCCAGGACAGAAAGGTCAGTGTAGGAATGGGAAGGGGAGTTGAAATGGTTAGCGACTGGGAGAGTGCGTAGGCCTCTGACAATCATCATGTGCCCTCCATATATGCTGCCTGACCAGCTGAGTTCTTCCAACACTTTGCGTTTTGCTTGAGATTCCAGAATCTGCAATTTCTTGAGTCTTCATAGTGGGGGTGGGGTTGGTATGGTTAAGTGGATGAATTGGTCAGGTTTGAGTGGATAAGGGTGTGTGGGGATTGAAGACAAGGCTGTACAGAACTGTGCCTCTGGAGCTATATTGCCTGCTGGTGTTTCACCTGCTTTGCTAATCGTGTTTGAGAGTCACATCCAGACTCGGGACAATAACGGGACAAAGTGTGGCCCTGATTTTATACTTTTGAGATGCTGCGCTGAAACAGGGCCTTTGGCCCAATGAGTCCTCACCGACCAGCGATCAACTAGGAACCTGAGGGGCAACTTTTCACACAGAGAATGGTGGGACATGAGGGCCTGAGTTACAGGGAGTGGTTGGGGAGGCTCGGACTTTATTTCATGATGTGCAGCAGGTTGAGGGGTGATTTTATAAAATCACCAGGGGAATATACATGGTAAATGCATGGACTCTTTCACTCAGAGTAGGGGAATCAAGAACCAGAGGACATAGGTTTAAGGTGAGGGAGGAAAGATTTAATAGGAATCTGAGTGGCAACTTTTTCACACAGAGCTTGTATGGAACAAGCTGCTGCAGGAGGTATTTGAGGCAGGTACCATAACAACATTTAGATAGACACAAAGTGCTGGAGTAACTCAGCGGATTAGGCAGCATCTCTGGAGAGAAAGGATGGGTGACGTTTCGGGACGGGACTGTTCTCCACGAAGGATAGGATCTGTACAGAATCCTGTGCTTTGTTGATATCACTTCAGTGTTATAGAAACACAGGAGGTGGGGAAGAGGAAGGGAGTTCCTCAATCAGCCGGCATTAATTCCTTTGGATGACAAAGAATTTGGTAGCTTTTCCTATTGGCTGCAGAGAGACAGCATGGTGGCACAGCGGGTAGAGCCTCCGCCTCACAGCACCAGAGACCTGGGTTCGATCCTGACCTCGGGTGCTGTCTGTGTGGAGTTTGCACGTTCTCCCTGTGACAGCATGGGTTTTCTTTGGGTGCTCCGGTTTCCTCCCACATCCCAAAGGCATGCAGGATTGTAGGTTAATTGGCCCTCTGTAAATTGCCCCTAGTGTGTAGGGAGTGGATGAGAAAGTGGGCTAACATAGAACGAGTGTGAACGTGTGATCGATGGTTGACGTGGACTCGGTGGGCCATGCTGTATCTCTAAACTAAAATTAGGCAGATATGAACTGTGTCATTGTGTTTATAGTGTAATTGTTGCGAGGTTGTGGATGTGGAGGAAAGATGACATGCGTGTATGATTACCAAGGCAGTACACAAATTAATCTGCCCTCTGTAAATTGCCCCTAGTGTGTAGGGAGTGGATGAGAAACTGGGATAACATAGAACTGGTGAATGCTGGTCGGTGTGGACTCAGTGGACTGAAGGGCCTGTTTCCTTGCTGTATTTCTAAACTAAACCAAAGGTACAACACCCACAGAACCTTGCTTCTGAAAACACAAACTCCAATGATTGTGACACTGGAAATGATCAAAGTAATCAAAACAAATATATTTACAATATTTGCTATAAAGAAAGAGAAAAATAAGTTCCTTTATATATCGTAATTTTGTGCAAAACATGCTACCTATAAGGTGGATGGAATAAACTCAAATGTTGCATTATTATACAAACTACAAATCCACCACCGATTTTCCGGCACCTCCTTTAATCCAGACAAAATTACAAGAGCGCACTTGAAATTCCCCCCCCCTCGGAAGTCCCCCGAAAATGTGTCGCCCAGGCCAGGTGAGGCGTCCGATCTCGACCTCATCGGGACTTCCGCGACCGATCGGCGGGTCGAATTTGCCCCCAGCGGCTGAGGTTCCAAGGGTGCCGGAAAATGGGTGGTGGACCTGCATTACACTTTAACCTAGCTGTTATCTAAATAATATTATCCTGAAGAGATTTCACTCCAGATTAGTACCAGGGTAAGGTCCTCCTAACAAGAAATACATCGTTGGAGGTTTCTAAAAGTGACTAACTAAACAAATAAACGCATCCTTCTCTGTTCAATTTATAAAAGTAGACTTGTTATCACAATGACTTTCTTTCATTCTAATACTGTCTGCGGTATAGCTTGATATATCTTAATATAAGATGAGCAATTCTAGCCTTGGTTAGACTCCCTGGATGTCAAACACAAGGAGAAGGAGGTGTATAAAGTCATGAGGGGAATTGATAGGGGAATGGAGAGTATTTTACCCAGAGTAGGGGAATCAAGAACCAGAGGACATCGGGTTAAGGCGAGGAGGAGAAAGATTCAATAGGAACCTGAGGGGTAACTATTTCCACACAGAGGGTGGTGGGTCTATGGAACGAGCTGCCAGAGAACATCAGTTGGGCCGAAGGGCCTGGTTCTGTGCTGTATGACTGTGACTGTGGAAGGATCCCTCAGTGTGGAGGGTGAGAAGCCTTCAGTTTGAGGGGAGCGGAGGAACCTCTCGGTTCGAGGGAGATTGGTCATGGCTTGGAGATCCACGGAAGCCTGGAGATGGAGCGGGAGTGGGAAACCAGGGATGGGTCCTCAGCAAATGTTCATCGCCAGTGGGAATGGGGGCAGGGGTGGGGGCTTGGGAACACCAAACCCAAGGGCACCCATTCCCGGGCACGGACTTCCCCTGAGAGTGGACACCTGCTCCACCGATGACCCTTACTCAAGAGGTTCCTCACACCTTGACCCTTGCTCAAGAGGTTCTTCATCACCACAGTAATTCCCCATGTCCCGTCCCCACGTGGGATGGAATGGGCGATCTGGGGGTTGTCCATCAGGAGAGTGGTGGGAGGTTCTGGGGATGGTCTGGGCAGGAGGTGAGGGCATGGCGGAGGGTGGGCCATCACAAGAAACTGTCCTCCACTTCCGGTTGGTTCCACTCAGCTTCGCTCTCCATCTCCACCTTGGTGGCATCTACCGTCATCTGAGGAAGATCACCAGTGTTGGCCGGTTCTTCATTCTCACCACAGGCCAGGGAGCTGGAGAGAGAGGGAGGACATCTCAATAACTTCTTTCATTCATTGGTAGGCGTAGAAACTGCCTGGTATTTTTATTTTGCAAGTCACAGTCATACAGCATCCTACAGGATCCCATCACTAGTCACATATTTCCATCTCCACCCATTTCCGCAGAGACCGTTCCCTCCGCAATTCCCTAGTTCATTCATCCCTTCCCACTCAAAGCACCCTCTCCCCAGGTACTTTCCCCTGCAGCCGCAGGAGATGCAAAACCTGTCCGTATACTTCCCCCCTTGACTCCGTCCAAGGACCCCAATAGTCCTTTCTAGCAGATGTTCACTTGCATCTCCTCCAACTTCATCTACTGTATCCGTTGTCCTCGGAGTGGACTCCTATATATCGGCGAGACCAAACGCAGACTGGACGATCATTTTGCTGAACACCTACGCTCGGTCCGCAAAGACCTGTTGGATCTCCCGGTAGCCAAACATTTGAATTCCCCTTCCCATTCCCACACTGGGCCGCCTACATTGTCAGAATGAGGCCACACACAAATTGGAGGAACAGCACCTCATATTTTGCTTGGGCAACTTACAACATTGATTTCTCTAATTTCAAGTAATCTTGCATTTCCTCTCTCACTGTCCCTCCCCCACCCCAGTGGTCCTGCTAGTTTCACTGTTCATATCCCTTCGTTATCACCTCTTCCACAGCCAACAATGGACCATTGTGGACTCCACCTTTCCTTGGTTATTGGCTATGATTTGTTCTGTGCCTTTTGATACTGCTAGTTTCCCTCTCCCCTGACTCTCAGTCTGAAGAAGGATTTCGAATCTGAATCATCAACTATTCCTTTCCTGCAGAGATGCTGCCTGACCCGTTGAGTTACTCCAGCATTTTGTGTCTACCTTTGTTGTAAACCAGCTTCAGCAGTTCTCTCCAACAAATATACAGTTTAGTTTGGTTTATTATTGTCATGTTATATTATTTTATATACCTTGTTCAAGTCTCCCCTCAACCTCTGACGTTCCAGGGAAAATAATCCAAGTCTGTCCAACCTCTCCCTGTGACCAAAACCCTCCAATCCAGGCAACATTCTGGTAAACCTCCTCTGCACCCTCTCCAAAGACTCCACATCCTTCCTGTAAGGGGGCGACCAGAACTGTACACAATACTCCAAATGCGGACGCAGCCCAGACCATCACACAAACCAACCTCCCTTCCATTGACTCCATTTACACCTCACGCTGCATCAGCAAGCCCACCAGCATAATCAAGGACCAGTGTCACCCCGGTCACTCCCTCTTCTCCCCTCTCACAATCAGGCAAGAGGGACAGAAGTGTAAAAACACACACCTCCAGATTCAGGGACAGTGGACAGCTTAATTGTAATCATGTATAGTCTTTTCATTGACTAGTGACTTTCATGTGACTTAGTAAACGTGACAATAATAAACTAAACAAATGAACTAAACTAAGCATTTTGTTTAAGGAGGAACTGCAGATGCTGGTTTACACTGAAGTTAGACACAAAACGCTGGAGTAACTCAGGGGTCAGGCAGCATCTCTGGAGAAAAAGAATAGGTAAAGTTTTGGGTTGTAACCCTTCTTCAGAATGAAAGTAGAGATGGGCATGGGAATAAACTAGAGGCAAGAAAAGATCAGAACAAATCAGGACCAGTAACCGATGACCAAGAATAGAGCCCATAATGGCCCATTGTTGGCTGGGGAAGAGGTGATAACATGGGGATACAAGGACAGGATGTGAACAATGGAACTGGTAGGAGGACCAGGGTTGGGGAGGACTAGGGTTGGGGAGGACTAGGGTTGGGGAAGACTAGGGTTGGGGAGGACTAGGGTTGGGGAGGGGGGAGAGAGGGAATGCAAGGTTTACTTAAAATGAGAGAAATCAACATACCGCTGGGTTGTGCGCTGCCCAAGTGAAATATCACGTGTTGTTCCTCCAGTTTGCGTGTGGCCTCACTCCGACAGTGGGGGAGGTCCAGGACAGAAATGTCAGTGTGGGAATGGGAAGGGGTTAGCAACCGATAGATCCAGCAGGCCTTGGTGGACCGAGAGTCGATTAGGTGAGGGGCCTTACCTGGGCCTTGTCCCGTCAGATGGTTCTACTGTGGGCATCCTCACTGGGGTGGGGAGGTCCACAGTGGCCTCGCTGGGGTCAGGGTCGGGCAGGGGGATGATGTACCCATTGTCCTGCCCCTGAGGGTACTGGCAGTTGGAGTAGATGATATCTTCGTTGCCCTGGTAGGTGTTGGGTCTGGTCCGGCGTAGAGCTGGATGGTCATTCTTCATGAACTCCTTATTGACCTGAGCGTATTTCTGCAGAGGCAACAAGGCAACAGTTGGCACGTTACATTTAATGGAGACCTTACTGGAAACGTTGCTTTAGACTCTAGAGATACCATATATAGAACATTCAACAACATTACAGCACAGGAACCGGCCCTTCGGCCCACAATGATTGTGCCGAACATGATGCCAAGTTAAACTGATCTCATTTAGTTTAGTTAACATGGAAATAGGCCCTTCGGCCCTCCGAGTCCGTGCCGACCAGTGATCACCCCGTACACTAGCACGACCCCACACGCTAGGGACAATTTACAATTCTTACCAAAGCCAATGAACTTATAACCAGTAGATCTTTGGAATGTGAGAGGAAACCGGAGCTCCTGGAGAAAACCCACACATTTACAGGGAGAAGTCTGTACAGACAGCACACGTGGTCAGGATGGAACCCGGATCTCTAGGGGCTGTGAGGCTGCAGCTCCAATGCTGCACCACCGTGCCGGCCTCATAGGAGCAAGATTATATTCTGCACTCTGTTTATTTTCTACCCTGCTCTCCCTGATGCCCTCATGTCTGGTACAATTTGCCTGGATAGCGGGCGGAACTAAGCTATCCGCTGTATACTGGGACAGGTTGAAAGGGTGCAGAGAAGATTTACAAAGATGTGCAAGGACTCAAGGGCTTGAGGTACAGGGGGAGGTTGACCAGGCTAGGACTTTATTCCTTGGAGCGCAAGAGGATGAGGGGGTGATCTTATCGAGGTGTATAAAATCATGAGAAGAATAGGTCGGGTAGACAGATAGAATCTCTTTTTAAGTTGAGATTTAAGAGGGACCTGAGGGGCGACTTTATTTTTTACACAAAGGTTGGTCGGTGTATGGACGAGTTGCCGGAGGAGGTAGTTGATGCAGATACTATTGCAACATTTAAGAAACATTTGGACAGGTACATGGATAGAGCAGGTTTAGAGGGATATGGGGCAAAACGCAATCAGATGGAACTAGTGTAGATGGGGCATGTAGGTCGGCATGGGCAAGTCTGTTTGCATGCTGTCTGACTGTGACTGTAGGTGCCAATAACACAACAACAACAACACTTGCCTTCTTGTAGCTGTCAGTGAGAAGGTTCCCGATGGATGTGACCAGGCTGGAGAAGGAAGGTCTCTTCTCAAATTCGTCGTTCCAGCACTTTTTCATGATGGCGTATCTGCAAGAGGGGGTGAACATGGATTACAGGGGTATCCCAGAGACAGTAACCCCTCCCCGCCCATCTCTCCGAGGGACACTTCCTTTCCCTCCCCTTCCCATCCATAAGCCAAGTGTGCGGTCATGGCATGCTGTGGTATTTTTGCCCGCCCCCTCGTCCCCCCCTCGTCCTCCACCCCCAAGGTCGCCTCCCTCCCCCTCCCCGCTCACATTTCATCGGTGGCGTAGTGCGGCTTGGGCATCCGGTAGCCCCGTCGGATGGCGTTGTAGAACTGGTCGTTAATGGGCAACTCTGGGTACGGGGTTCCACCTAGCGAAGGAGAAGATGGTAGAGGGTTGGGGTCATACAGGTTAACACATGACCCTCTCCCACATCACACCCACCCCTGCTCCCCCAAATAATTCCAAGAGATAACTCTGTCGTAGAGCCGTACAGCACAGAAACAGGCCCTTCAGCCCACCATGGCCATGCTGACCAAGTTGGCATATTGGGCTAGTTCCTTTTGTTAGCATTTGGCCCACATCCCTCTACACCGACCTGAAACGTCACATATTCATGTTCTCCGGGTGATCTGCTTTCATCCCACACGCCAAAAAAAATGCAGGTTTGTTGGTTAAGTGGCTTCTGTAAAAACCGTAAACTGCCCCTAGTGTGTAGGGTAGTGCAAGTGTACGGGGCGATCGCTGGTCGGCACCGACGTGGTGGGCCGAAGGGCCTGTTTCCACGTTGTATCTCCACAGTCTAAATTAACCTACAAACCTGTACGTGTGGCTTTGGAGTGTGGGAGTTAACTGCAGCTCCTGGAGAAAACCCACACGGCCACAGGAAGAACGGACAGCACCCGGAGTCAGGATTGAACCCGGGTCTCTGGCGCTGTGAGGCAACAGCTCTACCGCTGCGCCACCGTGCCGTGGTTGGTCTTAAGTGGAATGTTTAAGCGGGGTTGCGGGGGTGAAGCGGGAGGGGTCTTACCCAGAGTGAAGATCTCCCAGAGCAGCACAGCGTAGGACCACACGTCACTCAGGCTGGTGTACAGGTTGTTGAAGATGCTCTCCGGGGCCATCCACTTCAACGGCAGGAAGGTCTGAAACCAGACAAGCGGGCAGGCACTGTCAGTCAGGGACTCACGGGGGGGGGGGGGGGGAGAGAGGGAAAGGGGGAAGAGAGAGAGAGAAGGGGGGAGAGCGAGGGGGAGAAAGAGAAGGAGGGGGAGTAGAGAGGGAGGGGGGAAGAGAGTGAGAGGGGGTGGAGAGAGAGGGAGAGGAGATGAGAGGTGGGGAGAGAGAAAGAGAAAGGGAGAGAGAGGGGGAGAGAGAGAGGGAGAGGAGATGAGAGGTGGGGAGAGAGAGAGGGAGAGGGAGAGAGAGGGGGAGAGAGTAGGGGGGAGTAGGGGAGAGGGAGTAGAAGGGGGAGGGACAGATGGTGAGGGAAAGAGGCAGTAGGGGAGGCAGAGGGAGTAGGGGAGCAGAGTGCGAGGGGAGAGAGGGGTTTTTTAGTTCTCTCATACTCACACTTCCTCTGGAAATGTAGTTGGAATCGTTGACTATATCGCGGGCCAGCCCAAAGTCGCAGATTTTCGCCAGTTTCCCCTCACAGATCAGAACGTTTCTTGCTGCTAGGTCTCGGTGGACACACTGCCAAAACAACACCGTGTCCACTAGTTACTGCCCAGAGACTGAGCGGAAACCTCAGTAGCAAGGCCCAGAACTGTCACCCACAGTGCTGGTGTAACTCAGCGACTCAGGCAGCATCTCTGGAGAACATGGACAGACGACGTTTCAGGTCAGAACCTGAAGAAGGGTCCCGACCCGAAATGTCACCTAGTCTTTTTCTCCAGAGATGCTGCCTGACCCCCTGAGTTGCAATAGACACAAAGTTGCAGGTGGAACTCCGTGGGTCAGGCAGCATCTGTGGAAGGAATGGGCAGACAACGTTTCAGGTCGGGACCCTTCATCAGACTTGGCCTCAAGTCAGTTCTCAGCTCTTGATTGTCCATTGAAGGGTCTCAACTGAAATGTTGTCTGTCCATTTCCTCCACAAATGCTGCCTGACCCGCTGAGTTCCTCCAGCACTTTGTGTATTGCTCAAGATTCCCGCATCTGCTGTTCCTCATGTCTTTGATCTGATCAACTGCAGGTACTTTAGTGCCAGACAAAGACAGGGAGACGGGGCATGTAAACACACACACACACGTGTACTCACCACACACACACACACACACACACACACACACACACACACACACACGTGTACTCACCACACACACACACACACACACACAGTGTACTCACCACACACACACACACACACACGTGTACTCACCACACCCACACACACACACACACGTGTACTCACCACACACACACACACACACACTCACCATATACACACACACACGTACTCACCACACACACACGCGTGTACTCACCACACCCACACACACACAGATGTGTACTCACCATATACACACACACACGTACTCAAACACACACACGTGTACTCACCACACACACACAAGTGTACTCAAAAACACACACACACACGTGTACTCAAACACACACACACACACGTGTACTCAAACACACACACCCCAAGTAGTTAGCACTTTGGCCGCGGTGCGCAGCGGGTAGAGCTGGTGCCTGAAAGCACCAAAGACCCCAGTTCGATCCTGACTAAGGGTGCAGTCTGTGTGGAGTTTTCACGTTCATACCGTGACTGTGTGGGTTTCCTCTGGGTGCCCCCTTAGTGTAAGGGTTGCGAGTTTGTAGCTACAGTCACGTATGTGGGGTAAAGATGACCTCTCTGTGTGATTACTGAGGGCTGCAAGAATAGTGGACTTCACCAAGGCCACGCACAAATTAATTGGCTCTCTGTCCCGAGAGTGTAGGGAGTGGATGAGATGAGTGGGAATAACATAGAACACGTGTGAACGGGTGATCGCTGGTCGATGTAGACTCGGTGGGCTGAAGGGCCTGTTTCCGTGCTGTATCTGCAAACGTTTAAACGTGGCGTCACTCACGTTTCGTAGGGCGAGGAACTCCATGCCGTGTGCCACCTGGTAGCTGATCCCCACCAGGTCCATGAAGCTGAGCGCAGACGACTCACTGATGAGCAGTTGCTCTGGAGAATCATCCTCATCTGTACAAGGAGACATCGCGTTAGACAGGTAACTGCACACTGACACCACCCTCTCCCTCAGTATAGGCCCACATACCCAGGGACAGTGTAAAGCATCACTGTAGATTCGTTTATTGTCATGTTTAAAAAAGGTACAGTGAATAGCTTTGGTTTAGTTTAGAGATACAGCGCGGAAGCAGGCCCTTCGGCCCACTGAGTCCACACCGACCCATGATCCCCGCACACTAGCACTACCCTACACACACTACATTTATACCAAGCCAATTAACCTACAAACCTTGGAGTGTGGGAGGAAACCAAAGATCTCGGAGATAACCCCTGCAGATCACAGGGAGAAAATACAAACTCCACACATACAGCCCTCAAAGTCAGGATTGAACCCGGGTGTCTGGTGCTATAAGGCAGCAACTCTACTGCTGCGCCACCATGCCGCCCATTAGTTTATTCAGTTAATTATTGTCACATGTACTGAGGTCCAGTGGAAAGCCTTTGTTCTAGTTTAGTTTCTTTAGTTAGTTCATAACTTATAGGAGCAGAATGAGGCCATTTGGCCCATCCAGTCTACTCCGCCATTCAATCATGGCTGATCTATCTTTCCCTCTCAGCCAGCGGCGGAAATCCTGGGGAGGACAGGGGGCCCCCCCCCCCCCCCCCATCCTGGGGAGGACAAGGGGACACCCCCCCCCTGGGGAGGACAGGGTGCCCCCCCCCCCCCCGCTTTGAGAGGTGGGGGACGACCCCCCACATGTTTTGTAATCCAGACTTTATCAGACGCTTTGTATTGGCTGAATCGGGCCGATTCAAGCCCCACGATTCAGGGCGGATGAAGCTGTTGTTGCTGGAGTTCGGTCACCAACCAGGTCAGCTCCCGATGTTACCGTATACAGGGCCCACGGCCGAAGCCTCGCGTGTGTGCGTGTGTGCGCGTGTGCATGTGTCTATGCGCATGCACGCGCACGGTCGCCAAGAAATTGTGTCCCCCGCATGTTTTGATAGCGATTTCCGTGCCTGCTCTCAACCACATTCTCCTGCGTTCTCCCTGTGACCTTCGACACCCGTACTAATCAAAAGTAAGTTTATTAATGTCACGTTTAAAGAGGTACGGTGAAAAGCATAATCAAGGACGAGTCTCACCCCGGTCACTCCCACTTCTCCCCTCTCCCATCAGGCAAGAGGGAGTTTCTTCCCAGCTGTTATCAGGCAACTGAATCAACAACTGGAGAGCGGTCCTGACCTCCCATCTACCTCATTGGAGACCCTCGGACTATCTTTAATCTGACTTTATTTTGCACTAAACGTTATTCCCTTTATCCTGTATCTGAACATTGTGGACAGCTTGATTGTAATCATGTATAGTCTATTCAATGACTGGTTAGCACGCAACAAAAACATTTACACTGTATCTCGGGACATGTTACTAAACAAAAATGAAAGGGCAGACAGGCTTGTCATGTAGGCCAGTGGCCAGCAGGTGTCAGGCATTGTCCACAGTTGAGGAGAGTAGTTTAGTTTGCCACGTGTCATTATAAACAACAAAAATGTTCACTAGATATAAATATACCAATAGACAATAATAGAGCAAAAGCCAAAGAGAGAAAGAGGTGGGGGGAGTGGGGGGTGGGTGGAGGGGGAAGGGGGGGAGAGAGGGAGGGGGAGAGGGAGGGGGAGATAGGGGGAGAGGGTGGGGGGAGAAGGGGGGGAGAGGGAGGGGGTGAGGGAGGGGAGAGGAGGGGGAGGGAGGGGGTGAGGGAGGGGTGAGGAGGGGGTGAGGGAGGGGAGAGGGAGGGGGTTGAGGGAGGGGGTGAGAGAGGGGGAGACGGAGGGGGAGAGAGAGGGGGAGAAGGGGGGAGAAGAGGGGAGAGGGAGGGGTGAGGAGAGAGGGGAGGGAGGAGAGGGGAGGAGAGAGAGGGAGGGGGAGAGAGGGAGGGGAGGGGGAGAGGGAGGGGGAGAGGGAGGGGGAGGGGGAGAGGGAGGGGGAGAAGGAGGGGGAGAAGGAGGGGAGAGAGAGGGGGAGAGATGGAAAGATGGAGAGGGAGAGGGAGGCTGAGGGGAGAGGGAGAGAGGGAGGGGGAGAGAGGGAGGGGGAGAGAGGGGAGAGACGGAGGGGGTGAGGCAGGGAGGGCATGGAGGGGGAGAGTGGGGAGGTTGAGGAGGGGTGAGGGGGGGGGGGGATTTACCGGTGGGTGTGTTGGGCTGCTCTATGTAGGGGTCGGTGTAGTGGTCGTGGGCGATCTGTGCGTACCCGCCTGGTGCGGGCGGCTGTAACATGGGCGTGTAGTCGACCCGCTCCTCCTTATTCATGTCCATGTATCCCCCATCACCGTCAAACGACAGGGCCACGTAACTGTGGGGAGAGAGGGAGGGGGGAGAGGTGGACATAGAGATTGTAGCCTTCATTCAAAGAATGCAGAGGCCATTTGGCCCATTCATTGCTGGCCCTCCATTTAACCATAGTCCTCCAATTACTAAGGAAATAAGTGCTGGGTGCTGTCTGTGTGGAGTTTGCACGCTCTCCCCGTGACCACACGGGTTTCCTTTGGCTGCTCCGGTTTCTTCCCACATCCCAAAGACATGGTTTATAGGTTAATTGGCCCTCTGTAAATTGTAGGGAGTGGATGAGAAGGTGAGATAACATAGAACTAGTGTGAACGGGTGATCTATGGTCAGCGTGGGCTCGGTGGGCCGAAGGGCCTGTTTCCTTGCTCAATATCTTGCAATTCAATTAACAGGGAGGAGTCACGTTTCAAGTCGAGATCCTTTTTCAGACTGGAGAAGGGTCCCGACCTGAAACGTCACCCATCCGCGATCTCCCGAGATGCTGCCTGACCCACTGTGTTACTCCAGCACTTTGTGCCTGTCTTTGCCAACTTGGCCGGCATGGACAAGGTGGGCCGAATGGCCTGTTCCACTGCAGGCTGGGCTGGTGGGCAGGCTGTGTGGGTGGGAGTTCTCGGACGTTACCTCTTGAGGCGTTGGTGGTAGTTGGTGACAAGACCCCCATCAGTCTCCCCTCTCTCCGCTCGGATGCACATCTGCACGAAGCTCTGCTTGTTACGGTACAGGTAGTCCACCAAGTCGCCATGGCGACAGTACTCCGTGATCAGGTAGATGGGACCTGGGCAGAGAGGGGAGCTAGTCACAGTCATCCCATTCCCATCCCATTCCCATTCCATCCCATCCTATCCCATTCCCATTCCCGTTCCATCCCATCCTATCCCATTCCCATTCCTTGCCATTCCCGTTCCATCCCAGTCCCATTCCAATCCCATCCCATCCCCGTTCCAATCCCATCCCATTCAGATTTACATTCCCATCCCAATCACATTACATCCACATTTCCATTCCAATTTCATTGCCATTCCATTCTAACCCCATCCCCATGGGATCGAGCGGTCTGGATCTGGGTTGGGTCTGGGTCTGGGTCTGGTTTAGGTCTGGGTCTGGGTCTGTGTCTGGGTCTCGGTCTGTGTCTGTGTCTGTGTCTGTGTCTGGGTCTGGGTCTGGGTCTGTGTCTGGGTCAGGTCTGTCTGGGTCTGTGTCTGTGTCTGTGTCTGTGTCTGGGTCTGGGTCTGGGTCTGTGTCTGGGTCTGTGTCAGGTCTGTCTGGGTCTGTGTCTGGATCTGTGTCTGGGTCAGGTCTGGGTCTGTGTCTGTGTCTGGGTCAGGTCTGTCTGGGTCTGGGTCTGGGTCAGGTCTGTCTGGGTCTGGGTCTGAGTCTGGGTCAGGGTCTGGGCCTGGGTCGAAGTTGCTGCTGGTACGTTGCCAGTGACTGTGCACCTCCCAGTCCACATGTTCCTGCGTCAACACCTCTGCACTCACCCACACCCTCCCCTCCTCATCTCCACATTCATTCCCTCCCGTCCTCACCCCTCCACCCTGCCATTTTCTCACTCTCTCCTCCCTCCCTTTCTCTCTCCGTTCCCTCTCACATCTCCTATCCTTCCTCTCCCCCTCTATTGCCTCTTCTCTCCCCTCCGTCTATCTTCCCTTCTATCTCCCCCCCTCTCCACACCCTCCCTCCCCTCCCCCTCTCCCCCTCTCCCCACTAGGAGTGGCGGTGATCCTACCTTCCTTAGTGCAGGCTCCCAGCAGGTTGACGATGTTGAGATGGGGTCCGAGATGGGTCATTATCTTCAGCTCAGACATCAGTGCTTGTTTCTCGCTGGTCCGGGCAGTGGCTGCAGGGCCGGGGGGGGGGGAGATAAAGGGCAGTGGGTGAGGAGGGGAGGGGCATTTTGTGCAGGACAGTGGTGACCGATAGGACGCGAGGGTCTGAGCTACAGGGAGGGGTTGGGTAGGTTAGGACTTTATTCCTTGGAACGCAGGAGGATAAGGGGTGATCTTATAGAGGTGTATAAAACCATGAGAGGAATAGATCAGGTAGACGCACAGTATAGGGGAATATAGAACCAGAAGACTTAGGTTTAAGCGGAAAGATTTAATAGGAACCTGAGGGGTAACTGTTTCACACAGAGGATGATGGGTGTATGGAACAAGCTGTCAGAGGAGGTAGTTGAGGCAGATGCTATCAGAACATTTAAGAAACATTTAGACAGGTACATGGATAGAATAGGTTAGGAGGGATATGAGGCAAAGGCAGGCAGGCAGGTAGGACCAGTATAGATGGGACATGTTGGTCGGTGTGGGCAAGTTGGGCCGAATGATCTAAACTAAACTCTGGCTGAAGAAATTCTATACTTTAGTTTTTAGTTTTGTTTGTTGTCACATGTACCGAGGTACAGTGAAAAGCTTTTTGCTGCATGCTATCCAGTTAGCGGAGAGACAATACATGATTACAATTGAAGGGGAGGGTGGACAGGACAAAGACAGAGGGAACAGGGGGGGGGGGGGGGGAGCGGGGGAGGGACAGAGAATGGAGGGGGGGAACACAGGGACAGAGAGGGGGGGAACACAGGAGGGGGGGAACACAGGGACAAAGAGGGGGGGAACACAGGGTGGGGGGAACACAGGAGGGGGGGAACACAGGGACAGAGAGGGGGGGAACACAGGAGGGGGGGAACACAGGGACAAAGCAAAGGGAGGTGACAGAGAGGTGGACTCACTCTTGAGCATCTTGACGGCAACCTTGGTGATGGAGTCGGAGTGCCCCAGGCTGTGTGCGGTGGCTTCTACCACCCGGCCAAAGGCCCCTGAGCCCAGCGTCCTTCCTGCAACAAACAAACCCACATCAGCAACGCTGGTTTTCAAAAACACAATTATTTTTAATAGCTAAAAGTGTTTTTTTGTTAACTGCAGGCTAAAAATACTGAAGGCCGTTTATTGTTTCATAGAGTTGTGTGTGATCGGAGGGATTGCTTGTCCATCTCAATGCTTTGTCATAGGAGCAGAATCAGGCCATTCAGCCCATCAAGTCTACTCTGCCATTCAATCACGGTTGGTCTATCTTTCCCTCTCAACTCCATTCTCCTGCCTTCTCCCCATAATCCATGACACCCGTACTAATCAAGAACCTGTCAATTGACTTGACTCTGTGGCAATGAATTCCTCAGATTCACCACCCTATGGCTAAAGAATTTCCTCCTCTTCTCCTTCCTATTCCGAGGCTGTGCCATCTGGTCCTAGACTCTCTCACTCAGTGGAAACACCCTCTCCACATCCACTCTATCCAGGCCTTTCACTATTCACAATACACACACAGTACACAATACAATTTATTTGTCACTTGAACCTCATAGAGGCGCAAATGAAATGTTGTTTCTGCAGTCATACACACATGAAAAAAAAGACCCAAGACACAACACAATTTACACAGACATCCATCACAGCGCATCTCCTCCTCGCTGTGATGGAAGGCAAAAAAACTTATCTCTCCCCTGCACTCCCCATTCCCCTCCCGATGTCAGAGTCAAAGCCCCCGGCGGGCGTGGCAATTGTCCCGCGGCCATTAACGCCGCGCCGGGTGATGCAAGGCCGCGCTCCGGGTCTTGTTGTTGGAGCCCCCGGCGGGCGCTAGCAAAGTCCCGCAGCCGTTGAAGCCACGCCGAGCGATGATGTCAGGCCCCGCTCCAGGTCATCCTCGACCCCGCTGCTCGGGCGGGAGAAGTCGCCGTTGCGGAAGCCCCGAAAAGCGGTCTCCCAGCAGGGACCCGCGGGCTCCCGATATTACTGTCTGCCAGACCTGCGGTAAGCCTCTGAATCCCCGGAGTCGGGCCACAGCAGCGCGCCACCACCGCTCCACCCGCTCCGAACTCGGCCAGCTCCATGATGGTGAGTAGCTCCGCAGCTCCGCGACTGGAGCCCCAGGACGTTCCTGCTGGAGGCCGCTCCACGTTGCAGCCCCAACGACAACAGAGACCCGACAGGGAAAAGGTCGGGTTCTCCGTGCAGGGAAAAGATTTTAAAAGTTTCCCCCCCCCACCCCCTGCCCCCCACACACACACACACACACACACAAACCCCATCAAAAAATAAAAATAAAACTACATTTAAACGGGACAAAAAATAACAAAAAAACAGACGGACTGCAGAGGCCGCTGCAACGTGAGTCGCGCCGCCCACCGGATATGGTAAGTTTCACCGTAATCTCACTATTCGGTAAGTTTCAACGAGGTCCTTCCCCTCATCCTTCTAAACTCCAGCCAGTAGAGGCCCAGAGCCGTCAAACGCTCAATTTCAACGCCTGTTCAATGTCCACGGCCTCCGCAGTGTTACTGACAGCCCGTGTTCTTAAAGAGACAGTCCGCTGCATGCAAAATACATTCTACAAAGATGTGTGTAATGATGATATGCTGAAGAAGGGTCCTGACCCGAAAATGTCACCTGCCTTATTTCTCCAGAGATGCTGCCTGACCCGCTGAGTTACTCCAGCGCTCTGCGCCTATCTTTGGTATAAACCAGCATCTGCAGTTTCTTGTTTCTACATAACGAGAGTTTATTGTATCTCGGTACAGGTGAAGCCAATACTGGTAACCAACCACCCCTTGCAAAGTCCCCCCTCCCGCAGTGCTGTAACATTGCAGCAGCTCACCCAAGGAGAGCTGGTTTCGAGGAAACTCCCAGTTTGAATCGTACGGCAACTGTGTGGGGTCAACGTAGATGTATTCATGGCCATCGGAGCTGATAGATTCAATCACCTTCCAGCGGATCTCATAGCGAGGTTTCTGTGGAACAAAATCCAGTAGGCAGTGTTTAGTTTACTTTAGCTTTGAGATGAAGCACGGAAACAGGCCCCTACAGCCCACCGGGTCTCTGCTGGCCAGCGATCACCCCGTACACGTGCACTATCCTACACATGAGGGACAAACCTGCACATCTTTGGAGTGTGGGAGGAAACCGGGGCAGCTGGAGAAAATCTACACGGAAGCAAGGAGAACGTGCAAACTCCATACAGACAGCACAAGTAGTCAGGATCGAACCCGGGTCTCTCATGCTGTAAGGCAAAAACTCTACCGCTGCGCCACTGTGCCATCCATAAGTTGGTTTAAATTAGTCGAGGCCTGACATGTGTGTGACACCTGTCCCTCAGTGAAGGTCAGTGTGAGCTGGACACTGGACAAAGTCATAAGTTCATGTTATAGGAGCAGTATTAGGTCATTTAGCCCATCAAGTCTACTCCGCCATTCAATCATAGCTGATCTATCTGTTCCTCTCAATCCCATTCTCCTGTCTTCTCCCCATAACCCCTTACACCCATACTAATCAAGAATATCTTCTGGATTCTAGACTCTCCCACTAGTGGAAATATCCTCCCCACATCTACTCTATCTAGGCTTTTCACTATTTGGCAAGTTTTCGATCATCCTTCTAAACTCCAGCGAGTTCAAGCCCAGTGCCGTCAAACGCTCATCATACGTTAACCCAATCATTCCTGGGATAATTCTCATATCTCATAACATGGCACGGTGGCGCAGCGGTAGAGTTGTTGCCTTCCAGCGTCAGAGACCCAGGTTCGATCCTGACTACGGGTGCTGTCTGTACGGAGTTTGCACGTTCTCCCTGTGACCGTGTGGGTTTTCTCCGGATTCTCTAGTTTTCTCCCAAACTCCAAAGACGTACAGGTTTGTCGGTTTATTGGCTTCGGTAAATATTGTAAATTGTCCCCCAGTGTGTGAGATGGTGCTTGTGTACGGGGTGATCGCTGGTCGGCCGATGGGCCTATTTCAGTGCTGTATCTCTAAACTAAATCTCAGTGAGTCTCGGCCCCTTTAAGTTTTATGGAATAAATAACATGTTTTCATGACCATAATGAATGTGGTCGTGGGCAGACAGGATTAAAAACTGCTGTGACTGTTTATGAAAAGTTTAGCAGCTGGTATAATAAACTTTTTTGGTTGAATTGTGACTCAGCGGAAAAATAACTAAATTCTCGCTACTGTTGAGTTTTCCCCTGGTGTTTCCTGACAGTTATTTTCATATTTACAGGCGAAGAAATAGGCGCAGGGTGTGTCAGCACTGGGGGAGAGAGGAACGGGGGGGAGATAGAGGACAAGGGGATCTGGGGACACAGTAGGGTCAGGGAGAGAGAGGCAGAGAGTTGGGAGAGGGGCAGGAATTGGGAGTGAGGGGCCGGGGGGGGGGGAGAGAAGAGGGAGGGGGGAGGAGTGAGGGGGTTGAGGGGGGGGGGGGGGAAGGGTACGAAGGAGGGGGGAAAGAGGGGATGAAGGGGGGGGGAAGATGGGACAAAGTGGGGGAAAGAGGGACTAGGGGGGAGAAGGGGGCGGGGAGAGAAGGGGCGGGAGAGAGAAGGGGGCGGGGAAAAGGGGGCGGGGAGAAGGGGGCGGGGAGAAGTGGGCGGGGAGAAGGGGGCGGGGAGAAGGGGCGGGGAGAAGGGGCGGGGAGAAGGGGCGGGGAGAAGGGGCGGGGAGAAGGGGGCGGGGAGAAGGGGCGGGGAGAAGGGGCGGGGAGAAGGGGGCGGGGGGAAGGGGGCGGGGAGAAGGGGGCGGGGAGAGGGGGCGGGGAGGGGGAGAAGGGGGCGGGAGAAGGGGGCGGGGAGAAGGGGCGGGGAGAAGGGGCGGGGAGAGGGGCGGGGAGAAGGGGCGGGAGAAGGGGCGGGGAGAAGGGGCGGGGAGAAGGGGCGGGGAGAGAAGGGGCGGGGAGAAGGGGGCGGGAGAAGGGGGCGGGGAGAAGGGGGCGGGGAGAAGGGGCGGGGAGGAGGGGCGGGGAGGAGGGGCGGGGAGGAGGGGGCGGGGGGAGAAGGGGCGGGGAGAGAAGGGGGCGGGGAGAAGGGGCGGGGGGGAGAAGGGGGCGGGGAGAGGAGGGGGCGGGGGAGAAGGGGGGAGAAGGGGCGGGGAGAAGGGGCGGGGAGAAGGGGCGGGGAGGAGGGGGCGGGGAGAAGGGGCGGGGAGAAGGGGCGGGGAGAAGGGGCGGGGAGGAGGGGGCGGGGGGAGAAGGGGCGGGGAGAGAAGGGGGCGGGGAGAAGGGGGCGGGGGGAGAAGGGGGCGGGGGGAGAGGGGACGTGAGGGAGGATGGGATGGGGAAGAGAAGGGAGGGAAAAAGGGGTGAGAGGAGAGGGGAAGGACACCAAGTGTGCATTAGAAGGAGTGGGCTGCGATGAGCTGGTCTCTCAGGGTCTCCAGTCTCTTACCTTTCTCCACACGACCATCACCGCCACCAACGAGATGATAATGATAACCAGAAACACCAGGATGGTTGCCACGGTGACCAGCTGGGAGTGTAGGCCTGAACGAGGGAAGATGGAGGAGTGAGTGACTTTGTCTCTCATCAGAACTTCCTTAAACATTCCCTCATCTCCATCAAGCTAAGATACGCCCCCAGTTTTGAGGAAAAACCTATATTTATGTAGCACCTTACTTGACAGGTACACATATGGGAAAGTTGGGTTTCTTGGTCGGCATGGACAAGTCGGGCCGAAGGGCCCGTTCCTGTGCTGTACGACTCTCTGACTCTGACATCAACACCTTTCATAGAGTCTTTACACTTTTGATGTACAACGCGGAAACAGGCCCTTCGGCCCATCGAGTCTGCGCCGACCAGTGAGCCTTGTACACTAGCACTATCCTACACACTAAGGACAATTTACAATTTTACAGAAGCCAATTAACCTACAAACCCAGACGACTTTGGGGTGTGGGAGGAAACCGGAGCCACCGGAGAAAACCTACGTGGTCACAGGGAGAACATGCAAACTCTGTACAGACAGCACCCATAGTCAGGATCGAACCTGTGTCTCTGGTGTTGTAAGGCAGCTACTTTACTAAAGAAATTCCTTCTCTCCTTTCGAAAGGTACGTCCTTTTACTCTGAGCCTGCGCCCTCTGGTCCAAGACTCTCCCACTAGTGGAAACATCCTCTCCACATCCACTCTATCCAGGCCTTTCACTATTCGGTAAGTTTCGATGAGGTTCCCCCCTCATACTTCTACACTACAGGCCCTGTGCTGTGAAATGTTCATCTCCCACCGGGAGGCCCAAGTCCCACCTGCCCCCCCTGCCCCACCCACGCACCCACGCACCCACGCACCCACCGTTGGTGACCAGCTTGATCTCGCGGTTGGCCTTGCCGATGCCGTTACTGGTGGAGCAGCGCATGGCATTGATATCCCCTCCGCTCTCCTGGGTCACAACACTCTGCAACCGGTAGATCTGGTTGGGTTGGACTTCAAGGACCCTCCTCTTCACCAAGATCCCACTGGCGTTGACTCTCAGCGGCGACCACATCTCCTCGTTGCTGTTGCACCTGGAAATAACCCGCAAATTGGGTTTAGTTTAGACAGACACACGGTGCTGGAGTAACTCAGCCGGTCAGGCAGCGTCTCTGGAGAACAGGAATAGGTGATGTTTCGGGTCGAGCCTTCTCAGACTGAGAGTCAGGGGATAGTGAAACTAGAGGTTGAAACATATAAGATTGTTAAGGGTTTGGACACGCTAGAGGCAGGAAACATGTTCCCGATGTTGGGGGAGTGCAGAACTAGGAGCCACAGTTTAAGAATAAGGGGTAAGCCATTTAGAACGGAGATGAGAAAACACTTTTTCTCACAGAGAGTTGTGAGTGTGGAATTCTCTGCCTCAGAGGGCGGTGGAGGCTGGTTCTCTGGATGCTTTCAAGGAAGAGCTAGATAGGGCTCTTAAAGATAGCGGAGTCAGGGGATATGGGGAGAAGGCAGGAACGGGGTACTGATTGGGGATGATCAGCCATGATCACATTGAATGGCGGTGCTGACTCGAAGGGCCGAATGGCCTACTCCTGCATCTATTGTCCATTGTCCATGTCCCTCTGAGTTAGCAGCACTAACACTGCACCACTGTGCCGCGCTGTATCCAAGATCAGCACTCTGCAGATGGGGCAGTGCTCAGTATGTTTTTTTTGTAAACCAGCATCTGCAGTTCCTTGTTTCTACAGGGATCGTGTGACACTCCCTCACCCTGTGGGTCTGAGCGCACAACCCACGCCTATTCCACGCATTTACCTCTTGAGGTTCTGGCAGGTGTACCAGCTGATATTTGGCATTGGAGAGCCCTCAGTAACACAGGTTACAGTCTGGTGACCAGTGGCTTCCAGATAGTCTTTGAGATCCAGGATCCTCGCTGGCACTGTGCAACAGACGAAAGAGTCACTCATTTAGCTGGCCACATCACAGCGCGATACAACCTTAGTTACTTTAGTTTAGTTTATGACCGGTAGACTCGTTCTACACAACTTAGGGGACAATTTACAGAAGCCAATCAACCTACAAACCTGCACGCCTTTGCAATGTGGGAGGAAATGGAACACCATGCAGTCACAGGGGGAACGTACAAACTCCACACAGAGAGCACCCGTAGTCAGGATTGAACCCAGGTCCCTGGCGCTGTGAGGCAGCAACAACTGTTTGGTTTAGTAGAGTTTATGGTTACGTGTAATGAGGTACAGTGAAAAGCTTTTAGTTGCGTGCTATCCAGTCAGCGGAAAGACTATACATGATTACAATCGAGCCGTCCACAGTGTACAGATACAGGATAAAGGGAATCATTTTTAGTCCAGGAGAGTCCAATTAAAGATAGTCCGTGGGTCTCCAATAAGGTAGATGGGAGGTCAGGACTGCTCTCTAGTTGGTGACAGTTGCCTGTTAACTGCTGGGAAGAAACTGTCCCTGAATCTGGAAGTACGCATTTTCACACTTCTGTATCTCTTGCTGGATGGGAGAGGGGAGAAGAGGGAGTGACCGGGGTGAGTCTGGTCCGTGATTATGCTGGTGGCCTTGCTGAGGCAGCGTGAGGTGTAGATGGAGTCAACGGAAGGGAGGTTGGTTTGTGCGATGGTCTGGGCTGCGTCCACAACTCTCTACAATTTCATGCAGTCTTGGATGGAGCTGTTCCCAAACCATGCTGTGATGCATCCCGATATGAAGCTTACGGTATACATGGTCAATGACACGCGGCCAACGTTGTGCGGTCATCGTTCTCTGCGCTGAGAGGAGCTGAACGCTGCTCACCGTTTACACTTAGAGTGAAGGTGAAATCTGCCTTTGCATCTTCATTCCACACCTCAATACTATAGTTCCCAAAGTCCTCCGCCTTTACCCGGATCAGATTGAGTACGCACTGGTACCTGGAGGGGGCACAGAGACACAGTCACAGAGGGGGAGAGAGGGGGGGGAGACAGAGGGGGAGAGGGGGGGGGGGGAGACAGAGGGGGAGAGGGAAGGATAGACAGAGGGAGACGGATGGAAACAGGGGAGATGGATGGAGACAGAGACAGGAAGAGAGACAGAAAGCAGAGGGGAAGAGAGGAAGGGGGAGAGTGAGAGAGAGAGAGAGAGATTGTGAGACAGAGAGGAAGAGAGGGAGGCAGAGGCGGAGAGAGGGAGGCACAGAGGGAGTCACACACGAGCTCAGGTAACATTCTGGTGAACATAGACCAGTACAGCACAGGAACAGGTCCTTCGGCCCACAATGTCTGTGTTGAACATGATGCCAAGACTAATTTTTATCTGCCTGCTAGTAATCCATATCCATCCATTATCTGCATATCCATCCTGGTGAATCTCAAGTTCTACTTCCTTTCCAACTAAATGCCCCTCTTTCCTGTAGCTGGATGCCAAAGCCTTCTTCACCACCCTATCCACCTGACTCGCCACTTTCAGTGCACCGTACACCCCTGAACCCCCAGATCTCCCTGCTCTACACCATTCTCCAGGTCTCTATCATTCACTGTATAAGACCTGGCCTAGTTTGACATCCTAAAGTGCAACACCTCACACTAGTCAGAGTTAAATTCCAGTTTCCATTCTTTGGCCCACCTTCCCAACAGATCTAGATCTTGTTGTTGAGAGACATAAAATGCTGGAATAACTCAGGCAGCATCTCTGGAGAAAAGGAATAGGTGACGTTTCAGGCCAGTACCTTTCTTCAGACTGCTGTCTGGTCTAAAGCAGTCTGAAGAAAGGTTCTGACCCAAGATGTCACCTATTTCCTTTTTTCCAGAGATGCTACCTGACTTGCTGAGTTACTCCAGCATATTGTATCTATCTCTGGTTTATACCAGCATCTGCAGTTTCTTCCTACACACAGATCCTGTTGTAAACAGTCATCCTTCCTCCCTGGCCACTAGAACCAACTATTTTAAACTTTCCATCTTCTATCAATCAAGACAGTCTTGCTCGAGCATTCAAGGCAATATTCTTCTGGTTGTTCTATCCTAACTAACTAAACCAATCTCAACCAAATCAAACCAAACCAATCTCAACCAAGTCAATCTCAACCAAATCAAACTAAATCAAACCAATTTAAACCAAACCATACCAAACCAAGCTTCATTTTGCATGCAGTCCAGCCCCTGTTCCTCCAGAGAATCAGCCCATGTGGGAATGAGGGCCACGGTGTCCCACCCAAAGGCTGGTGTTGCTGGGTTAGTGCCAGGGGGCAGAGTCTGCCTTTGCCAGGGGCAGGGCCCAGTTGCCGGGGGCATGGCCCGGTTGCCGGGGGCAGGGCCCGGTTGCAGGGGGCAGGGCCCGGTTGCCGGGGGCAGGGCCCGGTTGCCGTGGGCCAGGGCTCGGTTGCCTGGGTCAGGGCCCGGTTGCCGGGGTCAGGGCCCGGTTGCCGGGGTCAGGGCCCGGTTGCCGGGTTCAGGGCCCGGATGCCGGGGGCAGGGCCCGGTTGCCGGGGGCAGGGCCCGGTTGCCGGGGGCAGGGCCCGGTTGCCGGGGGCAGGGCCCGGTTGCCGGGGGCAGGGCCCGGTTGCCGGGGGCAGGGCCCGGTTGCCGGGGGCAGGGCCCGGTTGCCGGCGGCAGGGCCCGGTTGCCGGGGGCAGGGCCCGGTTGCCGGGGGCAGGGCCCGGTTGCCGGGGGCAGGGCCCTGTTGCCGGGGGCAGTGCCCGGTCATGCCAGGCATTGGGACCTGGTCTTCCCCACACTGAGTGGACAGAGGAGGGCCCATCACCCACCTGTTCTCCCCCAGGGTCTTATTGCTGAATGTCACTTGGTTGGTCCTCTCGTTGAAGGCCACGTTGTTCTTCAGCCACCGCACGCTGGGGGCCGGGTAGGCCGAGATGTTAGCCATCAACATCTTCACCTCCGACAGGTCTGCGACCACCGGTGACAGGTCGGTGCTCAGCTCAACAAAACCTTTGGCTGCAGAGAGAGAGGGGAAGAAAATCACTGTAACACCACTATACTGGCCCTGGCTCAACACAACTCCTCTCCCATCATATCTCGCTTGGACATCTTACACCCAGTGTTATGAACATCGAATTTTCTAACCCTTCCATCCTCTCTATCTCCCTCCCTCCCCCACCATAGTCGTTGTGCTAGTTTCATAGTCATCCTACTGAGTTTCACTGTTTGTATCACCTTCTCCACAGCCAACAATCGACCATTGTGGGCTCCACCTTTCCATGATCATCATTGCTGGCTTTGATTTGTTCTTTTGCATGCCTTTCACTCATTTGTTCTTTGTACCTTTTCATATCTCTAGTTTCCCTCCCCACTGACGCTCAGCCTGAAGAAGGGTCTCGACCCAGAACGTCACCTATTCCTTTAGCCCCAGAGATGCTGCTTGACCAGCTGAGTTAATCCAGCTTTTTCTGTCTGTCTTCGATGCAAACCGGCAACTGCAGTTCCTTCCTACACTTCCTCTCCCCACTCACTCCACACTGTCAGAGTCACACAGCACGGAAACAGACCCTTCGGCCCAACCCTCTCCCATCAAGCAAGAGGTACAGATTCAGGGACAGTTTCCTCCCAGCTGTTATCAGGCAACTGAACCGTCCGATCACCAACTAGAGAGTGGTCCTGACCTACCATCTACCTGATTGGAGACCCTCAGACTATCTTTAATCGGACATTACTGGACTTTATCCTGCACTAAACATTATTCCCATTTGACCCATCAAGTCGACTCCACCACTCAATCATGGCTGATCTATCTTTCCCTCTCAAATCCATTCTCCCCATAATGCCCGACACCTTTGCTAATCAAGAATCTGTCAATCTCCGCTTTAAAAATACCGTGACGGCTTCCACCGCTGTCTGTGGCAATTAATGCCACAGATTCACCACCCTCTGACTCAAGAAATTCCTCCTCATCTCCTTTCTAAAGGTACGTCCTTTTAATCTGAGGCTGTGCTCTCTGATCCTCGACTCTCCCACTAGTGGAAACATCCTCTCCACTTCAACTCTATCCATGCCTTTCATTATTCGGTAAGTTTCAATGAGGTTCCCCATCGTCCTTTTAGGAATTGCAGTCTGAGGAAGGGTCCCGACCTGAAATACCACCTCGCCACGTTCTCCAGAGATGCTACCTGACCCGCTGAGTTACTGCAGCATTCTGTGCGTATCTGATGCCTAATCTACAAACTCTGTGATGTCTGTAGGAAACCCGTCGATTTAGCGCCCGGTTCAAACTGCCGAGATGACTTGCCCAGGACGGTGATGTGTAGAGATTTGTCCTCAGAATGCTGGGGATAGTATCCGAGGACACTGCAGTTGTACCAGCCCGTGTCTTTCAGCATGGCCTTCTCCAGCTCCAGGGTCGAGTTCACCTCCTCACTACCATCCGACACCCTAATAGTAGCTCCCTGTGCAAACAGCATTGAGTTTAGTTTATTGTCACGTGTACTGAGGTCAGAAAAAAGACGATACAGAATTACAATCGAGCCGTCCACAGTGTACAGATACAGGATAAAGGGAATAACGTTTAGATCAAGTCCAGTAAAGTAGATTAAAGATAGTCCGAGGGTCTTCAATTAGGTAATGGGAGGTCAGGACCGCTCTCTAATTGGTGATTGGATAGTGCAGTTGCCTGATACCAGCTGGGAAGATACTGTCCCTGAATCTGGAGGTATGTGTTTTCACACTTCTGTACATCTTGCCCGATGGGAGAGGGGAGAAGTGGGAGTGGCCGGGGTGAGAATGAGACAAAACTTCAGAGATACAGCATGGAAACAGGCCCTTCGGCCCACTGATTCTGCACGATCAGCAATCACCCCGAACACTAGCACCGTCCTACACACTAGTGACAATTTCCAATTTTTACAGAAGCCAATGAACTTTGGAGTGTGAAAGGATACTGGAGCATCCGGGGAACACCCACACGGTCCCAGGGAGAAGGTACAAACGCTATACAGACAGCACTGGCTCTGGCGGTGTTATGGGCCTGTCCCACTTGGACAACCTAATCCACGAGTTTAGAAGAACATAGACGAGTTGTAATAAATGTCAAGGTCGTGTTGACTCGCCGAAGTAAAAGGCCTCCTACGACCTCCTACAACTATGTCTACGACCTCCTACGACTATGTCTACGACCTCCTACGACTATGTCTACGATCTCCTACGACTATGTCTACGATCTCCTACGACCCCCCTCGACCTCAGTCTTCCACACCTAAGACCAACTACAACTAGCTACGAGTTGGCTCGTAAATGAGAAAATTATGTCATGTTTGCATTTTTTTTCTCGGGACAGTTACCGACCTACGACCCACCTACGACCTACCTAAGAGTAAAAAGTATCCATTTTATCCATGCCGACCTTTTTTTTACTCATGGACATTTTTTATCAGGCTGGAAAAAACGCCGCAACCTACTTGGGGACATGAGTATGCGGAGACCACTCACGAGCATCAGGAAAAGTTACGAAGATCTCCTACGACCTCATGGCGACCATGCTGCGAGTATGAGTCAAGGACAAACTCGGCAGAGGTTGCCAATTAGGTCGTGAAAGTGGGCGAGGGGCTTTAGGCAGCAACTCTACCTCTGCGCTACTGTGCCTAACCCTACCCCTGACCCACAGAGGTGCTCCAGCACGTTGTGTTTGGGCCAAGGCTCACTGGTGTTTACGCATTTCTGCACCTTCTGCACATACACACCTCACTCCTGGGGAAAGTCCAGTTGAAATCCAGCAGCTCAACATTGGCAGAACAGGTGATGCTAATGGCCTCCCCCCTCTTCACCACCGTCCTCGGCGCCCGGAGCCGCACCACGAGGTGCTCAGGAGCTGCAGCGTAGAAATAACATGGTGACATCTTACTCATCGTTAGAGCGAGGCAGGCCCAACGAAAAGGCACTGCAGAGAGTGATGGACCCAGCCCACCCCATCATGAGGAGGGAGGGAGGGAGGAAGAGGGAGGGAGAGAGGGAGAGGGAAAGAGCAAAGGGGAAGTAGGGTGAAAGAGGGCGGTGGGGGAAGGGAGGGCGGAGAAGGGAGAGAGAAAGAGCAAGGGGGAGAGGGAATGAAAGGTGGAAGGGGAGGGATGGAGAAAGAGGAAGTGAGGGGGGAGGCGGAAGAAGGAGGAGGGAAGGAGAGGGGAGGGAAGGAGAGTGGAGGGGGGAGGGGAGGGGAGGGGGGGGGGGGGAGGAGAGGGGGGGGGGGAGAAAAGGAGAGAGGGGAGGGAAGGAGAGGGGAGGGAAGGAGAGGAGGGAGGGAAGGAGAGGGGGGAACGAGGAGGTCACGCTGTGGACCTTTGTGGAGGGGGTGTTGTCACCTGAAAACTTTTGCACAAAGTATTCCTCAGACTCCTGCTCCTCTCCGTGAAGGCTGGCCTTGCACGAGTACGTGCCGTCCTTGAACTTGCCGGTGAAGCCTCGCTTGTTGTCGTAGGGGGTGTCCACCAGGCTCTCTGTCTCTCCATGGTAGAGTGTGACGTGGATGTCGGGGTTGGTCACCAAGCAGGGCACCGTGATGTGTGCAGAGTTCTCGCCCATGATCACCATCTCCTGCTGGGTCTGGGGACGGAACCACTCCTCGGGATCTGTCAGAGAGAAGCGTGCCCCTGGTTTAGCTTCCCTCTTGCAGAGCGCACTCTAGTTTGGTTCAGAGATACAGCACAGAAACAGGCCCTTCAGCCCGCCGAGCCACTATTACAGCCCACTAACCCTATCCTACACGCCAGGGACAATTAACAGAAGCCAATTAACCGACAAACCTGTACGCCTTTGGAGTGCGGGAGGAAACCAGAGCACCCGGAGAAAACCCACGCAGTCACACGGAGAACAGGCAACCTCTGTACAGGCAGCACCCGTGGTCAGGATTGAACCCAGGTCTCTGCCGCTGTGAGGCAGCAACTCTACCACTGCCCCACCGTGCCGCCCTTGCGTGCCGAGAACAAAGACCAATTAAGACAGCACAGTGTGAGAGTAGAACTGGAGGCCATTGTCTTAGAATAAAAGGACATACCTTTAGAAAGGAGATGAGGTAGAATTTCTTTAGGCAGAGGGTGGTGAATCTGTAGAATTCATGGCCACGGATGGTGGGCGAGGCCAATTCATTAGGTATTTTTAAGGTGGAGATTGACCGATTCTTGATTAATACGGGTATGGGGAGAAGGCAGGAGAATGGGTTTGAGAGGGAAAGGTAGATCAGCCATGATTGAATGGCGGACTGGACCCAATGGGCCGAATGGCCGAATCCTGCTCCTATAAATAATGAACATGGTAAAACATGATTTCACACAGAGGGTGGTGGGTGTATGGAACGTGCTACTGGTGGAGGTAGGTGAGGCAGGTATATCGCAACGTTTAAGAAACATTGATAGGACAGGTTTAGAGGGATATGGGGCAAATGCAGGCAGGTGGGACTAGTGTAGATGTGGCATGTTGGTCGGTGCTGGCAAGTTGGGACGAAGGGCCCCGTTTCACCCTTAATGGCTCTATAAGTCTAACCGCCGACTTGTGCGCGTGTGCCGCGGTGTGCCAACGCTGGTACTCGACGGCAATAGCGACAAGTGAGAGGAAGGCAGGAGACACTGACCTGGCACGAAGATGTAGACGCTGAGCACGGGGATCTTGTTGGCGGAGCAGACGTACTCTCTGGTGTTGAAGCTGGCGGCGTTGTAGATGTGCAGGAACCGACCATCGGTCTGGACATTCTCCACCCCATCGTACAGCCAGTCGACGGGGCCGCTGGCCGAGCAGTTCACAGTGGCGTTGGAGGAAGGTTCTAGAATCAGCTCCTGAAACTCCACGCTACCTCCGCGATGGGCAGCAAGTGAACACGCAACCACGAGTCCTAGAACAACACACCAACGTCACGGAAAGCCAGCAGTACATCCTGCTCCCTGCCTGCTGTTCTCCAGCTTAGTTTAGTTGTAGTTGTAGCTTTAAGGGTCTGTCCCACTTACGCGTCCTTGGCACGCAAATCTTCGCGCGGCTCGTGGTCGCATTGAGCCGCGTGGCCCCGCGAAGGTCGCACGCAATTTAATGCGTCTGCACAGCCATCTGGAGCGCGTGACATCATTTGAAGATGGACACAAAGCTGGAGTAACTCAGCGGGACTGGCAGCATCTCGGGAGAGAAGCAATGGGTGATGTTTCGTGTCGAGACTCTTCTTCAGTCTGAAAAGAAGGATCTTGACCCGAAACGTCACCCATTGCTTCTCTCCAGAGATGCTGCCGGTCCCGCTGAGTTACTCCTGAGTTACTCGACGATCGTTTGCCTGCTTCTGTTTATGTTGGAGGTGAGATGTTGCGTTGCGCCAGGGTCTTGGGCCTGTCCCACTTTGGCCGTCAGTTCCGCGACAGGCCGTTGGCGCGCGAAGAGTTTGTTCGCTACAAAAATGTTGAGCCCCGCGCGATGTTGCGCACAACTATGTACACCTCCGCGCTTCTCAGTGGGACCGGCCCCGCGCGGCCATACGATGCCCGTGCACCTCAACGCGACCACGAGGTCGCGTAATTTGCGTGCCAAGGACATGTAAGTGGGACAGGCCCTTTAGTTACAGCTTTAGTTGTAGTTGAAGTATTAGTTGAAGTATCAGTTTATTGTCACGTGTACCAAGGTACAGTGAAAATATTTTTTGATGTGCGCTATCCAGTCAGTAGAAAGACTATACATGATTACAATCAAGCCATCCACATTGTACATATGCCGGTTCAGTTTAGTTTATGGCCATGTGCACTGAGGTACAATTAAAAGCTTTTTGTTGTGTGTTAACAAACTATACATGATTACAAGCAAGTTATCCACAGTGTACAGATACACATTTAGTCTATTATTATTGTCACGTGTACCGAGGTACAGTGAAAAGTTTTATGTTGCGTGCTATCCAGTCAGCTGAAAGACTACACATGATTACAATCGAGCCGTCCACAGTGTACAGATAAAGGGAATTATGTTTTGTGCAAGTTAAAGTCCCATAAAGATTAAAGATAGTCCGAGTGTCTTCAATGAGGTAGATGGGAAGTCAAGGCCGCTGATGGTAGGATGGTTCAATCGCCTGATAACAGCTGGGAAGAAACTGTCCCTAAATCTGGAGGAGTGTGTTTATACACTCCTGTACCTCAAGGATTGGACCTGACCTGAAACGTCGCCTATCCATGTTCTCCAGAGATGCTGCCTGACCCGCTGAGTCACTCCAGCACTTTGTATCTATCATAAGTTTAGTTTAGTTTATTATAGTTACGTGTTCCGAGGTACAGTAGAGAGGTTTTGTTTGCATGCTATCCAGACAATGAAAAGACAATACAAGAACTCAATCAATCAAGCAATCCACGGTGCACAGATACAAAGGAAAAGGTACATTATTTAGTGCAAGCAATAGCAATGAAGTGCAGGAGGAACTCAGCGGGTCAGGCAGCATCTGTAGAGGTAGTGGACAGACGGTGTCGGGTTGGGACCCATCTTCAGACTGATTGGAGTAGGGATGGGATCGGGGGGTGGGGGGGTTGGAGGGCAGAGGGGTAGAGAAGGGTGAGTTAAGCTGTATCCACCTATCACTTGAGAAGACACAAAATGCTGGAGTAACTTTAGGGGCAGTAGAGCTGCTGCCAGAGCCCCGGGTTCAATCCTTGAGGTACAGATGTGTATAAACACACTCCTCCAGTGCCAGAGACCCGGTTTCAATCCTGACTATGGGTGCTGTCCGTATGGTACGTTCTCCCTGCGTTGGTTTTCTCCCGGTGCTCCGGTTTCCTCCAACATCCTAAAAATGCAGGTTTGTAAGTTAATTGGCTTGTCCCTAGTGTGTTGGGTAGAGCTAGTGTACGGGGTGACCACTGGCCAGTACGGACTCGATGGGTCGAAGAGCCTGTTTCCACATTACATCTCCGAACCAAACTAAACAAAACTCAGCGGGTCAGGCGGTATCTTTGGAGAACATGGATAGGTGACGTGTCAGGACCCTTCTTCAGACTGATTGTGTGGGGGAGGGGCAGAGGAGAAGCTGGGAGGGGCAGGATAAAGCCTGGCAGGTAATAGGTGGATACAAATGAGGGGGGGGGGGGGGTATTTACAGGCGGATGGGTGGCACATGGGCGTGAGATCGCCAAGGACCACGTGTGCCCCGTGAAGAACCTACCAGCAAGGAGGAGATCCCAGCGAACAGCAGACATCTTCATCCAAGCAACGAACTGTGGATAGACCAAGAACAAGGGGTTAGTTTTGTGTGATGAATCCGTCATTCAATACAAAGGAAGTCCAATCCAAGGGAGGAGAACGTTGAGATAGTTCATGTCATAAGAGCAGAATTAGGCCATTCGGCCCATCGAGTCTACTCCGCCATTCAATCATGGCTGATCTATTTTTCCCTCTCAACCCTATTCTCCTGCCTTCTCCCCATAACCTGAGACACTCGTACTAATCAAGAACCTGTCAGTCTCCGCTTTAAAAACACCCATTGACTTGGCCTCTGCAGCCGTCTGTTGCAATGAATTCCACAGATTCACCAACTTCTGGCTAAAGAAATTCCTCCTCATCTCTTTTCTAAAGGTACGTCCTTTTATTCTGAGCTGTGCCGAGGCAGAGTGGTGTAGATGGAATCAATGGAAGGGAGGTTAGTTTGTGTGATGGTCTGGGCTGCATTCTCATGATAAACTATAATAAACATGACAATAATCTAAACTAAAACCTCTTCCTGCACTTCCATCTACACGTTGCAGGGTTCAGGAGAACGGCTCTCAATGACTTCCTGAGTTTCAGCACGTGTAAAGTAACGAGTGTGGCCTGATGAGAAACAGACACAGGCTCGAGCTGTGCTTATCCTGCAACCCCTCACTCAGATCCCTGGACCCACCGTGAGAAGGCAAAAGGTCATCATATTGGTTCTCATTCTTTCACTCTCGGGCGTGATCATGAGACTCTGTCCCTTAGAAAATAGAATGTAGAGCAGTACAGCACAGGAAGGGGCCCTTTGGCCCACAATGTTTGTGCCGAACATGGGTTAGATTAGAGACACAGCGTGGAAACAAAGTCCCTTCGGCCCACCAGGTCTGGGCCGACCATCGATCACTTTTTCACTTCTTCTTCCTATCCTACACACTAGGGACAATTTATAGACTCAATTTAACTCAACTCAGCGGGTCAGGCAGAATCTCTGGATGGAGAACATGGATAGGTGACGTTTCAGGTTGGGAGCCTTCTTCAGAGTTGTCAGCCTACTTCTTAATTTAGTTTACTTTAGGGATATATCGTGGAAACAGGCCCTTCGGCCCACTGAGTCCACGCCGACCAGCGATCCCCCATTCACACTAGTTATTCGCTCTGTTATCGCACTTTCTCATCCACTCCCTACATACTTGGGGGCAATTTTACAGAGGCCAATTAACCTACAAACCTATCTGGATGTGGGAGGAAAGCAGAGCACCCAGAGGAAACCTACACGGGTCACAGGGTGGACGTGCAAACTCCACAGAGACAGACAGCACCCGAGGTCAGGATCGACCCCAGGTCTCTGGCGCTTTGTGTTGCCCAAGACATCGTCTGACAATTTCCGTCCACAGATGGTGCCTGGCCCGCTGAGTAGCTCCTTCGTGATCGACACAAAGTGCTGGAGTAACTTCGCGAGTCAGGCAGCATCTCAGGAGAAAAAGGATGGGTGACGTTTCGGGTCAGGACCCGACCTCCGACCTCAGACCTGAAAGTCACCCATCATTTTCTCCAGAGATGCTGCCTGACCCGCTGAACTACTCCAGCACTGTTTCTATCTGCGGTATAAACCAGCATCTGCAGTTCCCTTCTACACAGGGAATCGTGGTTTGGGCCTTTGTGACCATTCAGCCCACTACGTCCCTGCCAGCTCATTAGAGTCCTCTGCCTCTCCCCAAATTGGTGCAAACATTGCCTTTCTGGTATTTCTACAGTGCCAACTGAAAATTCCCGTTGATTCCAATCTCACCACATGTTGAGACCATGGATTGCAGAATACAGCAGCACTCTGTGTAGCAACCCTCTCCTTCTCTCCCCCTCAAATTCCAGCAATATCCTCCCCACCTTTGCCCTCTGAACACAGAACAGTACAGCACAGAAACAGGCCCTTCGGCCCACTATTTCCATGCCAAACATGATGCCAAAATAAACTAATCTCCTCTGCCTGCACGTGATCCGTATTCCTCAATTCCCTGCATATCCACTTGCCCATTTCAAATGCCACCATGGTAGCTGCCTCCGCCACCACACTGTGTAAAAAAACCTGCCCCGCACATCTCCTTTAAACTTTGCTCCTCACGCCTTAAAGCTAACCTTCTGCTCCACCATGGGGGGGGGGAAGGTTTTGACTGTCTACCCTATCTATGCCCCTTATAATTTTACACACGTCTATCAGGTCTCCCCTCACTTTCCGACGCTCCAGAGAAAACAATCCAACCTCTCCTTATAGTTCATTCCCTCTAATCCCTGCATCATTCTGGTAAACCTCCTCGGCACCCTCTCCAGAGCCTCCACACCCTTCCTGTAATGCGGGCGACCAGAACTGCGGGCAATACTCCAAATGCAGTCTAACCAAGAGTCTTACAGAGCTGCAACACCAGTTCCTGACTCTGACACCGAATGCCTCGACGTATCCGATGAACTCTGGTCACTGATATTCCCACCATTGGAGAGAATTTCTTCTGATTTATTCAATTAAAACTTCTGCTATTTTGAAAGCCATGATTAAGCCCTTTAATCTTCCTTCCCAGGAGAAAATCCTCTTATTCCCTCCACATGTTACTGAGCAACCGATGATGTGTCATTGTTCAAAACGCTGAAGTCAACTTCCTCTTACAAGGCAAAAATGTAGTCTGCGTTACTGGACAATAACTCACAGCATCATCGAGTCATAGATCTTTACAGCACAGAAACATGCCCTTCGGCCCACTTTGTCCAGGCCCACCAATGTTGCATCCAATTGGCTGATTCAATTTTCCTGCATTTGACCCCCAGCCCACTAATCCCTTCCTGTCTATAGAGAGTTTAGTTCATTATTATTATCACGTGTACCGAGGTACAGTGGAAAGCTTTTTGTGGCATGCTATCCAGTAAGCAGAAAGACTGTACACTATTACAATCAAGCCATCCACAGTGTACAGATACAGGATAAAGGGAATAATGTTCACCAAGATAAAGTCCAGTAAAGTCCGATTAAAGATAGTCCAATGAGGTAAAAGGTAGGTCAGGACCACTCTAGTTGGTGAGAGGATGATTCAGTTGCCTTTTAGTAGCTGGGAAGAAACTATCTCTGAATCTGAAGGTGTGTATTTTCACACTTCTGTACCACTTGCCTGATAGGAGAGAGGAGAAGAGGGAGTGACCAGGGTGAGACTGATTCTTGATTATGCTGGCCTTGCCAAGGCAGCGTGAAATGCAGATGGAGAAACAAGGAACTGCAGATGCAGGTTTACAAACAAAGACACAAAGTGCTGGAGTAACTCAGCAGGTCAAGCAGCATCGGCCAGAGTGAGGCCCACCGTAAATTGGAGGAGCAGCACCTCATATTCCGCTTTGGTATTTTACACCCCACCGGTATGAACATTGACCTCCAATTTCAGGTAGTCCCTGCTTTCTCCTTCTTTCCCCTCCCCTTCCCAGCTCTCCCTCAGCCCACTGTCTCCGCCTCTTCCTTTCTTCTTCCCGCGCTCCCCCCCCCCCCACCCCCACATCAGTCTGAAGAAGGGTCTCGACCCGAAACGTCGCCTATTTCCTTCGCTCCGTAGATGCTGCCTCACCCGCTGAGTTTCTCCAGCATTTTTGTCTAGCAACTCTGAAGAACATGGATTGGTAACTTTTTGGGTTGGGACCCTTCTTAGGATGTGAGAATCTGAAGAAGGTTCAGAGCCAAAAACGTTGCCTATCCATGCTCTCCAGAGATGCTGCCTGACCCGCTGAGTTACTCCAGGAGTTCTATCCTACACACTAGGGACAATTTTTATTTTACAGAAGCCAATTAACCTACAAACCTGTATGTCTTCAGGATGTGGGAGGAAACCAAAGGAAACCTACAAGGTCACAGGGTGAACATACAAACTACACACACGGGCAGCACCCGAGGTCAGGATCGAACCCGGGACTGTGGTGCTGTGGGACATTTTTCGTTGAAACTCATCTCCAGCTAACATTACCAGACAATGAATGGTCTGAAGACGAGCCCCGACCTGAAATGACACCTATCCACATTCTCCAGAGATGTGGCCTGACCCGCTGAGATACTCCAGTGAATCTGTGTCTGACGCTGACACCCCATATGTATACAATTGGCAAAGATCCCATCAAACATCCGGAATAGTTGCTGAATTCCCTGACCTCTTCTGCCAAACAGATGAGGAGAAATAAAAACATGGGAATGGCTTGGGACCTGTTTATGTAAAGGGAAGAGTAGGAGAGATGTTGACACAGACCCACTGTGGGTTGACAAGCACATAAGTACTCAGTGTTTAATAGATCTGCAGAGCCTGGGAATTGAAACGGTCTCGGAGACGTGGGAGAAAGGTTACTGGCAGAGAGGAAACAGCTGGCTCTCAAACCCAGGAATCAAAGAAGTCTTAAAGAGGCAGCAGCACGTTCACAGTTTAGTATAGTGTAGTGTGTTTGAAGAGGAGATTGACTGGTTCTCGATTAGTAAGGGGTTAAAGGTTAAGGGAGAATGGGGTTGAGAGGGAAAGATAGATCAGCCATGATTGAATGGCGGAGTAGAATCGAAAGGCTGAATGGCCTAATTCTGCTCCTATGTCTTGTGGTTTAGTTTAAAGATACTGCACGGAAACAGGCCCTACGGCCCACTCGGTGGGCCGTAGGGCCTGTTTCCGTGCAGTATCTCTAAACTAAATCCCATGCCAACCAGTGATTATCCCATACACTAGCAATACCCTACACACTAGCACCAATTTACAATTTTACCGAAGCCAATTAACCTACAAACCCGCACGTCTTTTGGAGTGTGGGAGGAAACCGGAGCACCCAGAGGAAACCCACGCATTCACAGGGAGAATGTGCAAACTCAGTACAGACAGCACCAGTAGTCAGGATTGAACGTAGGTCTGTGGCGCTGTAAGGCAGCAACTCTACCCCTATGCAACTGTGACGCCAAGATATGTGGAGCAAATAATTCCACCTGAGGCAAATCGAAATATCACCCATCCATGTTCTCCAGGGATGCTGCCTAACCCGCTGAGTTACTCAAGCACTTGGTTTAGTTTTGTTTATTGTCACGTGTACCGAGGTACAACGAATATCGAGTCAGCGCAAAGCCTACACATGATTACAATCAAGCCGTCCACAGCGTACAGATACATGTCAAGAGCCAAGAAGGATTCATTGTCATATGTCCCGAAACGGAACAATGAAATTCTTACTTGCAGAAGCACAACAAATATGTAATGATGATAAAGGGGATAATGTTTAGTGCAAGATAAAGTCTAATAATGTCCGATTAAAGATAGTCTGAGGGTTTTCAATAAAACAATAAACTAAATAATCAAACAATAAACTAAACCAAACCTGTACCTGTACACTGTGGATGGCTTGATCGTAATCAGGATAGTCTTTCCACTGACTGGATAGCTCAACAAAAAAGCTTTTTGCTGTACCTCGGTACAGGTGGCAATAATAATAACCTCAACTAACGATGGTCTGAAGAAGGGATCTGATCCGAAACGTCACCCATCCTTTTTCTCCAAAGATGTTGTCTTACCCACTGAGTTACTCCAGCACTTTGTATCTTTTTTTGCAAACTAGCACTTGCGGTTCCTTGTTTTTTTTTTCTCACAAATGGGCGCGTTGCAGAGACAAGGCAGATGCTGGTTTATACCGAAGGTGGACAGAAAGTGCTGGAGTAATCTGAAGAAAGGTCCCGACTCGAATCGTCACCTCTCCATGTTCTCCATAGATGCTGCCTGACCCATGGAGTTACTCCAGCACTTTGTGTCTATCTTTGGTATAAACCAGCATCTGCCGTTCTTTGTTCGCAAACTAAACTATGCCCTCTTGTTCAAGGCCCCCTTGCCAATTGGGGATTACTTTGAAAGGCCTTACTGACTTATTTATACAGCGGTTACAGTTCTTAAGATTGCATACTAATCTTGATGATTCATGATAATTAGAGGACGCGCTGTCTACAAATGGATACCAGTCCGTCTAGACCCTAATGAAGGCTACAAATTACTTCCTGTGTCCCTACTGCAGCTCTCCACTCCACTGAGATGCATCGAGGGCCTGAGGTCAGAGGGAGATACCCATCGGGGAATGTTGCCAACTGGCCCGCTGCAGGCTGCAGGAGTACGTGCTGAGGGACGCACTGAAGTTCGGTCAGCAGCTTCAGTGTAATCAGTATAGTCTTTCCACTGGCTGGATAGCTCTCAACAAAAAAACTTTTTTGCTGTACCTCGGTACAGGTGACAATAATCATAAACAAAACTAACGAAGGCAGCCAACGCCAAGGCTCTGTGGGGGAGGACCACCGTCTAGGATCCTTCCGCTGCTGGTCATTAGGGGGTAAAGTCTTATGAGGACACCCCTCAAACAAGGGAAGGGATGTCACCCCAGGGGGCCGTATTTAGTTTAGTTCAGAGAAACAGCGTTGAAACAGGCCCTTCGGCCCACCGAGACCGTGCTGACCAGCGATCCCCGCACACTAACACTATCCTGCGCACCCGGAACAATTTACAATTTTTTACTGAAGCCAATTAACCTACAAACCTGTACATCTGTGGAGTGTGGAAGGAAACTGGATCACCCGGAGAAAACCCACGCAGTCATAGGGAGAATGTACAAACTCCATACAGACAGCACCTGTAGTTAGGATCGAACCTGTGTCTCTGGCTCTGTAAGGCAGTAACTGTACTGCTGCACCACTGTGCTGCCACCAGGCTACATGAGTGGCAAGGGTGCCGGGTATAAGGATATTTCTGTGAACACTATCAAATACAACTCTAATAAATGTATGTATAGCCGCTGAGAATGTCAAAATAATGTTTGCACAATTCTGGTTGTGTAAATATATAACGTTTATTTTGTTTTTTACATAAAATAGGATCCATTGCTTTTCCATACTCGCACTCTATCAATCACTAATTGTGTAGGAAGGAACTGCAGATGCTGGTTTACACCGAAGTTAGACACAGAGTGCTGGAGTAACTCAGAGGGTCAGGCAGCATCTCTGGAAAAAAACAAATAGGTGGCTTTTCGTATAGAGCCTTCATCAGACGTCTGAAGAAGGGTTCTGACCCGAAACATCACCTCGCCATGTTCTCCAGAGATGCTGCCTGACCCGCTGAGTTACTCCAGCACTTTGTGTCTATCTTCAATCACTAATTTGTCATGGGACAGCGAGGGTCGAGGGTTGATCAGAGAACAGGCTAGAAGTGCTGCAGTTTTCACGCGTAATAGCTTTTCCCCTCCATTTATAACTTCACCCGAAAACTCAGACTGCCGGAGTCATAGAGTTATACAGCACGGAAACAGCCCTTCAGCCCAACTTGCCCACACCGCCCAACATGTCCCAGCTACACTAGTCCCATCTGAAAGTTTCTTCAACGTTGCGATGGTCCCTGCCTCAACTACCTCCTCTGGCAGCTTGTTCCATACCCCCACCATTCATTGTGTAAAAAAGTCACCGCACAGGTTCCTGCCTTCCCTCCTTAATCTTTGACGTCTTTACTTCAATCACCATTTTAAAAATATAAGAAATATCCATAAAATATATACCTATCGGTGCTCTGCAGAGATGCTGCCTGACCTGCTGCGCCTTTTTTTGTAAACCAGCATCTGCAGTTCCTCGTTTCTACTTTCCTCACGCTAGTTATTTCTGCTCAAGGTTCCAGCATCACAAGTTTAGGTTTATTATTGTCACGTGTAGCGAGATACGATGAAATGTTTTGTTTTGCACGCTATCCAATAGCATCAGATAATACTATACATAAATACAATCAATGTCAAAGTGCAATAGGTAGCGCAAAGGGGAAGATACAGAATATAGTTCTCAGCATTGTAGTGTATCAGTTCCAGAGACAAAGTCCAATGTCCGCAATGGAGTAGAGGTGATCGGACAGTACCCTAGCTGTTCAGAAGCTTGATAACAGAGGGGTAGAAGCTGTTCCTGAGTCTGGCGGTGCGCGCTTACAAATTTCTGTACCTTCTGCCAGACAGGAGTGGGGAGGAGAAGGAATGACCAGGGTGGGATAGGGACAAGTCTTTGATGTTGGCTGCTATTCCGAGGCAGCGTAAAGTGTGGATGGAGTCGATGGTGGGGAGTGCGGTCTGTGTGATGGATCGGCAGTCTCTTGTGTCTCTGGGCTTGCTAATCAGTTGCTGTGTGTGCTTTGTCTATCCCAGTTGTGAGAACAGGAGTCGAGCAGGATTCATTCCGTTTACACAAAGACTTTTGTTCCCTGTCTCAGTTCAAATTCACAGGGTGGAGGTTGAGACATGTTCAGGGCAAATTTAAAGATAAGATGTGCAAGTCAAACCAGGGATAGACCTTCATAGTGAATGTCAGGGCCCTGGGGAGTGTTGTATAGCAGAGGGATCTAGGAGTACAGATATGCATATAGTAACTCAGCAGGTCAGGCAAGATCTCTGGAGAATATGTATGTGGGTCTGATGATCTGAAAAGTCATCTATCCATGATCTCCAGAGATGCTGCCAGATCCGCTCAGTTACTCCAGCACGTTGTGTCTTTTTTTGGTACACCAGCATCTGCAGTTCCTTGTGCCTCCACCTATCACTCAAGAGGCTTGTTCCCTGTTCCCCCCCCCCCCCCCCCATTCCATCAGTCTGAAGATGGGTCCCGACTTAAAACGTCACCTATCCATGTTCTCCAGAGATGCTGCCTGAGCCGTTGAGTTACTCTAGCACTTTGTGTCCTCCTGATTGTTCAGCGGTTGTGGTGATACGGTGCGGTGCCCTGCCTGGACAAGGGGCCAGGGTCTACGCCGTCACTAGACTGTGGTCAGTAGTGGTCATCTCCTGGCCTGGGCCCCTTTGTTTCCAGCAGCAGTTATTAAGGACTGGAAGTTTTGGGTGCCGTCCAGTGCCTGCAGTCCACACTCCAGCAATAATCTCCACCCAGACACTGGGAACCCAGTGCTGACCAAAGCAGTCCCTCCACCAGTCCCTGCACTCACCCTGTGGGAGATGTCAAACGCCAACCACTGTTGGAAAGGCAGACAGAGAGGGGGAGAGGGGGAGAGGGGGAGAGGGGGAGAGGCGGAGAGGCAGAGGCAGAGGCAGAGGCAGAGGCAGAGGCAGAGGCAGAGGCAGAGGCAGAGGCAGAGGCAGAGGCAGAGGGAGAGGGAGAGGGAGAGGGAGAGGGAGAGGGAGAGGGAGAGGGAGAGGGAGAGGGAGAGGGAGAGGGAGAGGGAGAGGAGAGGGAGAGGGAGAGGGAGAGGGAGAGGGAGAGGGAGAGGGAGAGGGAGAGGGAGAGGGAGAGGCAGAGGGAGAGGGAGAGGGAGAGGGAGAGGGAGAGGGAGAGGCAGAGGCAGAGAGAGAGAGAGGCAGGGGGGGGAGAAGGAGAGGGAGAGGCAGGGGGGAGAGGCAGAGGCAGAGGGAGGAGAGGGAGGGAGAGGGCGAGGGAGGGGAAGAGGGAGAGGGTGGAGGGAGGAGAGGGGGAGGGAGGGGGGAGGGGGGGAGGGGGAGAGACAGAGGCAGACGCGGAGGCAGAGGGAGGGGAAGAGGGAGGGGAAGAGGGGGGAGGGGGGGGGGAGGGGGGGAGGGAGGAGGAGGGGAGGAGGGACGGGGGAGGCAGGGGGAGGGGGAAAGGGGGAGGGGGGGAAGGGGGAGAGAGGGAGGGGGAGGGGGGAGAGGGAGGGGCGGGGAGGGGGGAGGGGGGAAGAGGGGGGGGAAGAGGGGGGAAGAGGGGGGAGTGGGGGGAAGAGGGGTGGGAGAGGGGGGAATAGGGGTGGGAGAGGGGGGAGAGGGGGGGAAGAGGGGTGGGAGAGAGGGGGGAGGGAGGGGGGGAGAGGGGCAGTGAGGGAGGGAGAGAGAAAGAAGCAGAGAGAACCCTTTCCCCATTTATCCAGATCGTCACAGTCATAGTCACACACCATGGACACAGGCCCTTCGGCCCAACTTGCTAACACAGCCAACATGCCCCACCCACACTGCATTTGGCCCATATCCTTCTAAACCTTACCTATCAATGTACCTGTCTAAATCTTAAACATTGCGATAGTACATGCCTTCATTACCTCCTCTGGGAGCTCGTTCCATACACCCAACACCCCATGTGTGAAAAAGTTACGCCTCACATTCCTATTAATTCTGCCCTCCCTCACCTTAAACCCATGTCCTCTGATTGTCGATTCCCCTACTCTGGGCAAGAGATTCTGTATGTCTACCCTATCTACTTCTCTCATGATTTTGTACGCCTCAATATGATCAGCTGATCCTCCTGCGCTACAGGGGATAGAGTCCTAGCCTGCTCAACCTCTCAACTCAAGCCCTCGAGTCCTGGCTACAACCTCATAAATCTTCTCTTCACCCTTTCCAGCTTGACAACATCTTTCCCATAACATGGTGACCAAAACTGTAATACAATAAATGTAGCCTTGCCAACATCTTATATAACTGCAACATGACCTCCCAACTTCTATACTCAATACTCAGACTGGTGAAGGCACCTTAGTGTTGCTGCCTCACAGTGCCAGAGACCAGAGTTCGATCCTGGCTATGGGTGCTGTCTGTACGGAGTTTGTACGTTCTCCCTGTGAACGTGCGGGTTTTGTTCTGGGTGCTCCAGTTTCCTCCCACACTCCAACGATGTGCAGGTTTGTAGGTTAATTGGCCTCTGTGAATTATCTCTGGTGTGCAGGATGGAACTAGTGTACGGGGTGACCACTGGTCGGCATGGACTTGGTGGGCCGAAGGTTCTGTTTCCACAATGAATCTCCAAAGTTGAAAGTAAATTCCCCCTTAGTAGAGATATATATCACCCAAAGCCCAGAGAAAGGCCACCCAGTCCCACATGCCCATACTAGCTCTTCTCGTTCATGCCATAGGAGCAGAATTAGGCCATTCGGCCCATCGAGTCTACTGCGCCATTCAATCATGGCTGATCTATCTTTTCCTCTCAACCCCATTCTCCTGCATTCTCCCCAACATTTTTGACAAGAACCTATCAATCTCTGCTTTAGAATTATCCAATGACTTGGCCTCCACCGCCGTCGTGTCAATGAATTCCACAGATTCACCATCCTCTGGCTAAAGAAATTCCTCCTCATCTCCTTTCTAAAGGTACGTTCTTTTATTCTGATGCTGTGCCCTCTGGTCCTAGACTCTCCCACTAGAGGAAACATCCTCTCCACATACATCTTTGCATGAAACGTTTCCCAATTAATTCCCGTCTCCCCTCCATTATCGCCCAATGCATTCACCCCCCTTTTCTTGAAGGTCCATCAAACAAGCCATTACCTTTGGGTGAAAGGGTTGGTTGGAAGGATGTTGCCAGGACCCGAGTGTTTGAGCGGTCGGGAGAGGTTGGACAGGCTGAGAATCTATTCTCCGGAGAGCAGAAGGATGAGGGGGTGATCTTATAGAGGTGTACAAAATCATGAGATGAATAGATCGGCTGGACACACAGAGTCTCTTGCTCAGAGTAAGTGGAGTTGAGAACAAGAGGGCTTTATAGGTTTAAGATGAGAGCGGAAAGATGTAAAAGGAATCCGAGGGGTAGCTTTTTCACAGCGAGGGTGGTAGGTGTATGGAACGAGCTGCCGGAGGAGGTAGCTGAGGCAGGGACTATCGCAACGTTGAAGAAGCAATTAGACAGGTACATGGATAGGAAAGGTTTAGAGGGATATGGGGGCAAACGCAGGCGTAGAAGGGACATGTTGGACGGGGTGGGCATGTTGGGCTGAAGGGCCAGTCTCCACGCTTCGTTACTCTATGAATCTGATTTCTTCTCCCGTCCTGGCTATTCAGACATTCCTCCACATCCTCCAGAAAGTTCACACCCCCCCCCAAAAAATAAACCTCGCTGGAAGGCGGTGTGGGAGTGCGAGCAGTTCTGGGTGACATCGCCCCGCTTAAAACAAAGCAGCAACTCAGAGAGAAGAGATGACATTCAGTCTTACCTGCAGCGGCAGACAGACGGACAGACACAGAGAGAGAGACCCTTTCTTCAGACGCGCTTCATGGATCCAACGGTCCCGGCTCTTTCCCAAATCCACTGGTGGTTTGGTCGCGACGTCTGGGGAGGAGACGAGTGGGGGGTGGGAAGAGAAAGGTTTAAAAAAAAAATCCCAAACTCCAAGCAAAAAGTAAACTCAGCAAACTGCTACTCGCTCGCTGTTCAAAAAACAAAACGTTTTGTTTTAATTTTGGAAAGGTTTTGCAGTGTTGGCTCAGAGAGGCTGAATTGGCTTGTTTCAAACCCCGAGGTTCAGTTGGAAGACAATTCCTCCTCTCCACCTTGGCAGCCTGCCGGCCTGCCGTCCCCCCTCTCTCTTCCCTTGGATGAAGAGTGTGTGATTGTAGAAAGGATGTTGCCAGTACAGGAGCTCCCTTCCAAAAGCGGACTCACATTCAGCGAGTAGCTCTCCAGCCCCCTCGACAAGTCAAACCACCCCACCCCTTCCCTTCCTGCCCGTCCCTTTAATTCCTCTCTCCTCCCTTCCATTCCCCTCCCCTCAATTCCCCTTCCCTCAATTCTCTTCTCTTCCCATCCCCTCAATTTCCCACCCATCCCCTCCCCTCAATTCTTCGCCTCTTCTCTCCCCTCCCCTACCCTCCCCAAACACACAGTGTATCCCACTTACTCAACTCCACCCTCACACACACTGTGCGGACAAAATAAATCACAGACCCCCCCTTCCTCCATTTACCCATACCCGCACATCCAAGCTCACATATGGAACATATTAAAGGACTGACTATATACCGGCTAACCATAATATTAACCCTCCTGTCGCCGAGAGATCTGGGCCTGCTTCTAATCCTCGTTAACTACTCAGGAATTCAAGCTTAAAGGAGCCTTTTAAATTCTCTTTATTTGATTCCTTTTTTTGTTTGCCCCATGTATGTTCTTTTTCTGTAAACCGTGAGAGGAATAGATGAGGTAAAGTCTTGCCCAGAGTAGGGGAATCGAGAACCAGAGGACATAGGTTTAAGGTGAGGGGGGGAAAGATTTAATAGGAACCTGAGGGGTAACTATTTTACACAGAGCATGGTGGGCGCGTGGAGCCCGGAGGAGGTAGTTGTAACAACATTTAAAATATATGTAGACAGGGACATGGATAAGAAAGATTTAGAGGGATATGGGTCAAACGCAGGCCGGTGGGACTAGCCTAGACGGGACATGTTGGTCGGGGTGGGCAAGTTAGGCCGAAGGGCCTGTTTCTATGCTGTATGACTTTATGATCCTCTATAACTCTAAATACAAACCTAAGAACTATAAGTCTGCAGCGACAAGGACCCAGAGATGTTACCTGACCCGCTGTGTTAGAATAGATTAGATTAGATTAGATTTGTTTATTGTCATTCAGACCTTTCGGTCTGAACGAAATTTCGTTTCCCTGCAGTCATACATATAATAAAACATGACAAAAACACACAATCAACACAAATTTAACATCCACCACAGTGAGTTCACCAAACACCTCCTCACTGTGGTGGAAGCCAAAATCTTAAAGTCTCTGTCTCTTCCCTCTTTGTTCTCCCTTTGCGCCGAGGCGATCCAGGCTCCAGATGTTGTGACCTCACCGGGCGATGGTAAATCCCGCGGCTCAACCGTGCTCCGCGAACGGGCCGGTTCAAACTCCGCGGGTGGTCGCTGCCGCCGCCACAGCTCCGAGGCCGAGTCGGGTCGCCGCTGCCACTCCAACAATTGGTGTCTATCTAAGGAACTGCAGACGCTGGTTTACAAAAAAAGACATAATGTGCTGGAGTAACTGAGCGGATCAGGCAGCATCTCTGGAGAACATAGATAGGCGACGTTTCAGGTCAGGACCCCTCTTCAGACTGAGACTATATTCTGCGTTCTGTATCGTTCCCTTTGTACTTGAGTTTGGCTCGCTGTTTATTTATTTATGTACAGTGATATAAGGCTTGGTTTGGGACATTATTGACACATGTACTGATTGCATTACATGCAATCCAAAAAGATCAAATATAGCACACATAAATATCACCAGTTCAAACTCGTACAATAAGTAGAACAAAGGGGAAGGTACAGAGGGCAGAATATAGTTCTCAGCTTTGTAGCGCATCAGTTCCAGAGACAAACTCCAATGTCCACAATGGGGTAGAGGTGAATTGGACAGTACCCTAGCTTGTGGAAGGACCGTTCAGAAGCCTGATAACAGAGGGGAAGAAGCTGTTCCTGAGTCTGGTGGTGGGCGCTTTCAAGCTTTCGTACCTTATGCCAGACGGGAACGGGGAGAAGAATGAATGTCCGGAGTGGGACAGGGACAGGGACAAGGCTGTGATTATGTTGGCTGCTTTTCCGAGGCAGCGTGAAGTGTAGATGGAGTCGATGATAGGGAGTTTATTATTTGATCAGACTGGATAGCATGCAAAACAATGAAGCAATCCCAGATATATCAGGATGGCCCGGTGGCGCAGAGTTGCAGCCTCAAAGCATCAGTGACCCAGGTTCGATCCTGTGTACGGGTGCTGGCTGTACGGAGTTTGTACGTTTGACAATAATAAACCTAAACCTAAAATGAAAACAGAAACCTCTCAGCGGGTCGGGCAGCATCTGTGGAGACAGATACAGAGGCAACGATTCAGGTCAGAGATGAAAATCAAGTGCGGAACGGTAGAGTGAATTGTCAGTGTAAATTGCCCACTAGTGTGTAGGTGAGGGGCAGAATCTGCAGGCAGTGGATGGGAATGTGAGAGGATTCCCATCCACTGGGAATAAGGAATTGGCAAAGGAATAAGGAATTGGCAAAGGAATAAGGAATTGTCTTAGTGTGAAGAGTTGATCGATGGTCAGCATGGTGGGCTGAAGAGCCAGTTTTTCAGGCTATTAATCTTTACACTTTAGACTTTAGACTTTAGAAATACCGTTTGGAAACAGGCCCTTCAGCCCAGCGACTCCATGCCAGCCAGCGATCACCCTGTACACTAACACTATCTTACATAGTGGGGACAATTTACAATTACTATCAAAGCCAATTAACCTACAAACCTGTACGTCTTGGGAGTGTGGGAGGAAACCGGAGAATCGGAGAAAACCCACGTGGTCAAAGGGCGAACATGCAAGCTCCGTACAGACAGCACCGAGGCAGGATCGAACCTGGTCTCTGGCGCAGTAAAACAACAACTGTACCGCTGCGCCACCATGCCGCCCAAAATTTCTATGGTTCCAAATTCCTCCTCAGTGCACAAAACTCACACCACCAGGACGGCAGTTTTCACCGGGTGCTCCAGTTTCCTCCCATATTCCAAAGATGTACAGGTTTGTAGAATGATTGGCTTCGGTAATATTGTAAATTATCCCTAGTGTGTGTGTGTACGATAATGTTAGTGTACAGGGTGATCGCTGGTCAGCGGGGACTCGATGGGCCGAAGGGTCTGTTTCCACACTATATCTCTAAAGTAAACTCTAAACACTTACCTGAACTGTTTCCCCTCATTGTCCTGCTAATAACTTCAAAGATCTCCTTTGTTCCTGGCAATATCCTTGTAAATCTTTTCCACACTCTTTCAAACTTTAACTTAGTTGAGTTAATTCTCACGTGCACCGAGGTACAGTGAAACACTTATTATTGCGTGCTGTTCAGTCAATGGAAAGACTGTACATGATTACAATCAAGCTGTCCACAGTGTACAGATACAGGAGAAAGAGAATAACGTTTAGAGCAAGATAAAGTCCCCAAAAATCGGATTGAAGTTAGTCCGAGGGTCTCCAATGAGGTAGATTGGAGCGCAGGACCGCTCTCTTGTTAATGATAGGATGGTTCAGTTGCATGCTAACTGCTGGGAAAAAAACTGTCCCTGAATTTGGAGGTGTACGTTTTCACACTTCTGTACCTTTTGCCTGATGGGAGAGGGGAGAAGAGGGAGTGACCGGGATGAGACTGGTCCTTGATTATGCTGGTGGCCTTGCCAAGGCAGGGTGAATATTTAGTGCGTAATTTCCAACATATTTTTGTTTTTTACTTTAGATTTCCAGCATCTGCAGTTTGTTATTGATTTTCGCGAAAAGATCATAGTGCTCTGTAACCCGTCCCAGCGAATGGCACCTTCTGCCGCCTGCTTCACATTAAACTTGTGGGTTTTCCTTGTTATTACTTTCCACGCACTCCTGCTTCCTGTTTGTATCTCCAGTCTCAAGTGTAAAACATTGGCAATTCCACTGCTCCCACTTTATTTTAGTTTAGTTTAGTTTAAAAACACAGCATGGAATCAGGCCCTTCGGCCCACCTTGTCCATGCTGACCAGCGATCACCCCGTTCACACTATCCTACATAGGGACAATTTACAGAGGACCAATTAACCTACAAACCCGTACGCCTTTGGAGTGTGGGAGGAAACCGGAGCACCCAGAGATTATACCCACGCGGTGTCCATGGGGACTGTGGAGGTCTTCTGTGCACGCTGGTCACCACAGGAGGTTGAATATATTATCGATAAGAATGTTAATATTTTAATTTGATAAATTTGTTTAAGTGTTAAGAGGGAACACATGGTGTCCATGGGGACTTTGGAGGCTTTCCATGAATACTGGTCGCCGATGAAGGTCGAGTGTTTTGTTGATAAACGGAACACTCGGCCTTCAACGGCCATTCGTGGGTCCAGTTGACGTTGACGTTATTAATTTGACGATCATTTGTTTGTAAACTGTCAGCATAGGCAGTCTTTGATTGTGTTAATACTCTATGTTTATTTTTATTTTTTGAATAAAAGTAGTTTCATAATAAAAAAGAGATTATACCCAGAAGGAGATTACAGAGAGTGTTGGACGCTGCCTGGTCCATCACGGGCACTGACCTCCTCACCAGTGAAGGGATTTACAAGAGGCACTGCCGCAAAGAGGCAGCCAGCATCATCAGACCCACAACACCCTGGCCACACTCTCATTCCACTCCTGCCATCAGGAAGAAGGTACAGGAGCCTGAAAACTGTAACGTCCAGGTTCAGGAACAGCTTCATCCCAACAACCATCAGGCTCTTGAACACTACAACCTCCAAATAAGCTCTGAACTACATAGAATCAGGAACATCATGTTTGACTTTGCACTATTATTGTTTATTTAGGGTTGTCTGTTATGGAAGCCAATTCACCTACAAACCTGCACGTTTTTGGGGTGTGGGAGGAAACCGGAGCACCCGGAGAAAACCCACGTGGTCACAGTGTAAACGTACAAACTCCGTACAGACAGCACAAGCAGTCAGGATTAAACCCGGGACTCTGGCGCTGTGAGGCAGCAGTTCGATAGCTGCACCAACTTGTGCCACTGTGCCACCCCAGGATTCACCAGGATTTTACTTGGGCTTGTGTTATAGGGAAAGGTTGGATAGGCTGGGACTTTATTCTTTGGCGCATGGGAGGCTAAGGGGTGACCTTAATGAGGTGTACAAGATCATGAGGGGCATGGATAGAGTGAAAGCTCACTGTCATTTTTCCCAGGGTAGGTGATGCTAAAACTAGAGGGCACAGGCTTAAGGTGAGAGGGGGCATATTTAAGAGGGATCTCACGGGCAACCTTTTCACTCAGAGGGTAGTCCGTATCTGGAACGAGCTGCCAAAGGAAGCTATAGCAGCGGATACAATTATGACTTTTATAAGACATTTGGATAGATAAATGGACAAAGGGTTTAGAATGAAATGGGCCAAATGCAAGCAAATGGGATTAGCCAATGTACCAACATGGTTGGCATGGACAAGATGGGCCAAGGGTCTGTTTCTGAGCTGTACAGCTCTACAACACTAGGATTTAGAATGTGATGGCTAGCAAAAGGCTTAGAAAGTTCGGCATGTCCCCAACAACTCTTACGAACTTCTCCAGATGACCTTAGAAAGCATTGTATCGGCATGGTTTGCGAACAGCTCCATCCAAGACAAAAAAACTGCAGAGTTGCAGACGCAGCCCAGACCATCGCACAAACCAACCTCCCTTCCATTGACTCCATCTACACTTCACGTTGCCTCGGCAAGGCCACCAGCATAATCAAGGACCAGTCTCACGCCGGCCACTCCCTCTTCTCCCCTCCCCTCTCCTATGAGCGTGCCTTGGGCGGCGGGGTGCCTTGGGCGGCGCGACCGATGTCGCAGCGGCCTCTGCAGTCTGTCTGTGTATTTTTTTTTTTTTTGTCCTGTTGAGGGTTTAGTTTGTAATGGGTTTTTAAATGTGTATGTGTGGGGTGTGGGGGGTGGGGGGTGGGTGGGGGAAACTTTTAAATCTCTTCCCTGCATGGAGACCCGACCTTTTCCCTGTCGAGTCTCCGTTGCCGTTGGGGCCTAGCGCCGTGGAGCGGCCTCCAACCGGAGCGACCTGGGGGCTCAAGTCACGGAGCCTGTGGAGCTGTGGAGCTGTGGACCTACCTCTGTGGAGCCTGTGGAGCTGTGGAGCCGTGGAGCCGTGGAGCTGTGGAGCTGTGGACCTACGGACCTACCTCCGTGGAGCTAGCCAGCTTCGGAGCGTGGAGAGCTGCGGGGGTGAGCTGCTGCGACCCGACTCCGGTGGATGGTGATACCGGGAGCTCGCGGGTCCCCGGTGGGAGACTGCTTTGCGGGGCACCAGCAACGGCGACTTCTCCCGCCTGAATTGCGGGGTTGAGAGTGACCTGGAGGGGGGCCTTACAACGCCCGGCGCGGCTGTAAATTGCCGCGGACTTGCTAGCGCCCGCCGGGGGCTCCAACATCAAGACCCGGGGCAGGGCCCTACATCGCCCGGAGTGGCTTTGAGTGGCCGCGGACTTGCTAGCAAAGATCATAGAGGAGCCTTGCTAGCGCCCGCCGGGGGCTTTGACCTCGACTTCGGGAGAGGAATGGAGAGCAGGGGAGAGACAAGTCTTTGCCTTCCATCACAGTGAGGAGGAGACTCACTGTGATGGATGTTTATGTGAATTGAATTGTGTTGGTGTGTGTCTTGGTTCTTTTTTTGTATGGCTGCAGAAACCAAATTTCGTTTGAACCTCATGTGAGGTTCAAATGACAAATAAAAGGTATTGTATTGTATTGTATTGTATCCGGAAGTGGCGGCATTGCCCAAGCATCTGTGGCTCGCCTGCAGTCCGTCTGTCTTTATCTTTTTTTTGGTTTTCTTTTGTCTTGTTGGACGTATGTTTTAGTTTATTTTTGGTTGTGTATGTGTGGGCGGTGGGGGAAACTTGTTTTAGTCTCTTCCTTCGGGGGGATGCGACCTTTTCTTTGTCGTATCTCCGTCTCCGTCTGCGCTGAGGCCTAATCGGGGAGCTGGCGGCCTCCAACTGGGGCCGACCTCGAGGCTCCGGAGGCAGAGCCAATACTCACCATCGCGGGGCTGGCGACTTTGGGGCTGTGGTGGCACTGCGGCGGCCTAATCGCGGAGCTCACGGCCTCCGCTGGGCCCGACTTCGGAGCCTCGGAGGCTTCGGCCGCGGGCCCAGTGGACGACAGCATCCGGAGGTCGCAGGTCCCAGGTTGGTGACCGATTCTCCGGAGCTCCCGCAACAACAGCTTCGTCCGCTGGACTGGAGGGTGGCAGCATCGTCCGCCCTGGTCCGCGGAGTTTGAACCGGCCCGTTCGCGGAGCTCGTATTCGGCCGCGGGGCCTACCATCACCCTGCGGGGGGCTCAACATCGAAAGCCTGGATCGCCTCAACGCAGAGGGAGAACAAGGAAGGAAGAGACAAGGACATTTGCCTTCCATCTCAGGAGGTGCCTGGCAGACTCACTGTGGTGGATGTTAAACTGTGTTCATTGTGTGTTCTGTTATTTTATTCTCTGTTATGACTGAAAGTTATGCAATTTTGATCAAACTAACAAGTTCGAATGACAATGAAGGATACTTTATTCTTTACTTTATCAGACAAGAGGTACAGAAGTGTGAAAACACACACCTCCAGATTCAGGGAGAGTTTCTTCCCAGCTGTTATCAGGCAACTGAACCATCCTATCACCAACAAGAGAGTTGTCCTAATCTACCATCTACCTCATTGGAGACACTTGAACTATCTTTGATCGGAATTTACTGGACTTCATCTTCACCAACCATGATATCATCTATCCTGTATCTATACACTGTGTCTGTACACTGTACAATCACACCATGATTGTAATCATGTATAGTCTTTCTGCTGACTGGATAGCATGCCACAAAAAAGCTTTTCACTGTACCTTGGTGCACATGACACTGAACCAAACAAAGCTAAGCTAAACATAAACTTAAATAAACTAAACTAAACTAAACCAAAATAAACTAAGCCAACTAAAGTAAATTAAAATAAAACTAAACAAAACTTAACTAAGTCCAACATAGCAACTACATTGAGCATGGACAAAATGGGCTGAAGAGCCTGTTTCTGTGCTGTACAGCTCTATGATGGTGGTGTGGAATGTGAAGCTAGTAGAAGTGATTGGTGCTGAATGGTGTGACTGTGTTGCACTCTGCAAGCTGTTTGCCCCCCTCTCCCTCTCCAGGAGTGAATGCCGGGGAGGTATCGGTGAGGCCGTGCCGTTCCCAGTCACCACCGGCGTTCCTGCCTGCTGAGCCGCGGTGAAAGTGCGGAGGTGTTGCCGGAGAGACACCGACCAGTGTCTGAGTCTTGGACAAGGCACCTTCTGTGAAACACTGGCACAAAATGACAGCACGTAGTGTGCTACAGGCTCTCAGCGCCTGTAAACCCTGCTGTCGGGAACTGGGCCAAGGCAAGTACGTGGGCTCCCCATCTGAATGGGTAGTCTGTGCCTCACTAACCAAACCCTGCAAGGCAAGCATTTGGCCCACTACACCTCGCAATTCAGGGCTGCCGCACTATTGCAGGTTGTCTTCAACTTCCAGCCTTTAGTCTAGTTTAGTTTAATCTAATTAGGTTTAGTTTAATTAGGTTTAATTTAGTTTATACACCATGTTCGGCATGGACATTGTGGGCCGAGGGTCCTGTTCCTGTGTTGTTTAGTTTAGTTTAGTTATGTTTAGGCATCATGTACGGCACGGACATTGTGGGCCGAAGGGCCTGTTCCTGTGCTGTTCTGTTCTATGATCTGGATTCCAGCATCCCCGAAGTTCCTTGTGTCTCTAGGTCCCTTTGAGTTTAGTTTAGTGTAGAGATACAGTGTGGAAATAGGCCCTTCAGCCCACTGAGTCTGCACCAACCAGCAATCACCCGTACACTGGTTCTATCCTACACACGAGGGCCAATTTACAGTTTACAGAAGCCAATTAACCTACAAACCCACAAGTCTTTGGAGTGTAGGGAATGAAACAGGCGCGCGTGGTGACAGGGAGAACGTGCAAACTCCCTACAGACAGCCAGCCAGACAAAGCCAGCAAGTGATACAAGAGTGGCACAGTGGCACAGCAATTGAGTTGTTGCTTTACAGCGCTGGAGACCCGGCTTTGAACCTGACCACGGTGCTGTCTATACGGAGATTGTACGTTCTTCCTGTGACCGGTGCTCCGGTTTCCTCCCACACTCCAACGACGTGCAGGTTTGTAGGTTAATTGGCATTGATTGATAAAAAAGTAAATTGTCCCTAGTGTGTAGGATGGTGCTAGTGTACGGGTGATCGCTGGTCAGTGGGACTCAGTGGGCCGAAGGGCCTGTTTCCACGCTGTATCTCTAAAGTCAAAACGTGCGCAAGGTTTTTGATTGGCAAATGGTTGGACAAAGGCCAGAGATGAAACGACTGAAGGTGTAGATAAGGATAGGAGAGGGGGAGTCTAGAACCAGAGGTCACACTCAAATAAAAGGACAGACCTTTTGAAAGGAGATGAGGAGGAATTTCTTTAACCAGAGGGTGGTGAATGTGTGGAATTCATTGCCATAGATGGCCATGGAGGCTGTATTGGGTATTTTTAAAGAGGATATTGACAGATTCTAGATTAGTACGGGTGTCAGGGGTTATGGGGAGAAGGCAGGAGAATGGGGCTGACAAGGAAAAATAGATCAGCCATGATTGAATGGCGCAGTAGATGCAATTTCTACTCCTATGTATTCCAGTGTAAGAGCTGCAACCTGTGAAGCTAGAGGAAGGAATGTAGATGGAAGGGAAGGGGGAGGGGGAGGGAGAGGGGGAGGGGAGAGGAATACAGGCGAGGAGGGGTTTGAAAGGCAGATGATTGGGCAAAGGTCAGATATAAAAGTACAGAAGGTGTGAGATAAGGAGAGAAGATGTGCGAGTGGTGAATACAGGCGAGGGGGAGGGAGGTTTGACAGACACAAAGTGTTGGAGTAAGTCAGTGAGTCAGGCAGCATCTCTGGAGAAAGGGATGGGTGATGTTTCGGGTTGAGACCTTTCTTCAGACTGAAAGAAGAGGGCAGGGAACTGGAAGTAGGTAAAGACCAGGACAAAGTAGGGTCAGCAACAGATGACCAAGGAATAGTGGAGCCCATATTGGCCCATTGTTGGCCGTTGGAAGAGGTGAGAATGAAGGGATACAAGGGTGCGAACAGTGGAACTGGTTGGGCGACTAGGGTGGGGGAGGGATGAGGGGGAGAGATGGAATGCAAGGTTTGGCATTGATCGGCTGATGGTTGGTCAGAGGCTGGAGATGATTGTGGTGGCGGGCGGATGTCTGACTTGCTGACGGTGGAGTGAGTGAGCGACCAAGATATTTTTTTTCAATCAAAACTGAATTTATTCAATTATTTACAATAATACTTACACAACAAACAATAACAAAACACACACCACCACAGTACTGATTTGACCAGTATTCCTTAAAACTAAACATCAAAGGACTATATCACATTCCTGATCCAGGATAGAGTCAATCCCCCTGGAACACCGTGTTCTTTCTCCAAAGACACCTGGGTGTGGACGTAACCCTGGGAAAGGGGCAGGCAGTCGGATCGGGTGGAGCGCTGGTGCCGTGATGGCCAGCTTGGCCAGGCCCAGGAGCAAACCAACCAGGACATCCCCTTCTCTACCCACTCCCCTACGCACAAATATGTGGATTGTGGGAGTGAAGTGCAGCCAGATAGAGAGGAGCGGCCCCTCAAGATACTCAGATAGGGGCACCAAGATCTTTGTTGCCTAGGCAACAACAGGAAGTGTCGATGTTGACTGTCTTCCACTTGGCTCAACCTTCTGTCGGTCGTTCTGCACACTCCTACACAACATGTCTGGCCTGGTCTGGGATGTAAACCAGGCACCGACTGTGTTTACATTCCTAGTCCTCACTACATCTCACAAGGCTGGAACTGAGATCTGGTCAGCAAGGATTGCAGGGACTAGTCTCAGGGGCCAGACTTGTGGATGTGGAGGAGGTGTAGGGAAGTGTAGAAGTGTAGAGATGTGGAGAAGGTGTAGGCATGCAGACAGAGGAGGTTAGTTTATCTCGGCATCGTGTTCAGCAAGGACATTATGGGCCGAAGAGCCTGTTCCTGTGCTGTACTGCTCTTTAGACTATACTTTAGACTTCAGAGATACAGTGTGGAAACAGGCCCTTCAGCACAATGTGTTCATGCCAACCTGACTCCTCACCATCGACTCAATCTACACTTAAGGGGCCTGTCCCACTTACGCAACTTTTTCAGCGACTGCCAGCACCCGTCATAGGTCGCCGGAAATTTTCAACATGTTGAAAATTCAGCGGTGACCAGAAAGCCGCTACGACTCTTTGGGTGACTAGGAGACTACTTCACGACCAGACATGTCGCGGGGTGAAGCTTGTATGGTCGTGAGTAGTCGCCCAAAGAGTTGTATCTTGTTCTGGTCGCCACTGGATTTTTAACATGTTGAAAATTTTCGGCGGCCTGTAACGACCTATGATGGGTGCCGGCAGTCGCCGCAAAAGTCGCGTAAGTGGGACAGGCCCTTTACGCTACCGTGGGAAAAGCAGCCAACATAATCAAAGGCTTGCCCCTGTCCCACCCCGGTCATTCTTCTCCCCGCTCCCATCCGTCTGAAGGTACAGAAGCTTGAAAGTGCGCACCACCAGACTCAGGAACAGCTTCTTTCCCTCTGTTATCAGGTATCTGAACGGTCTTTCCATAAACTAGGGTACTGTCCAATCACCTCTACCCCATTGTGGACGTTGGACTTTGTCTCTGGAACTGATGCACTACAATGCTGAGAACTATATTCTGCACTCTGTATCTTCCCCTTTGCTCTGCCTATTGTACCTGCCTTTGACTTGATTTTATTTATGTATTGCATTATCTGATTTGATTAGATAACATACAAAACAAAACCATATTTCTGTACAAGTGAGAATAATAAACCTAAACCGACACTGTTTACTCTGTGAGCTTCATGCAAACAAAGAATTTTATTTGACTCTGGTATATAAGACATTAAATTAATCTGCAACCTTAAATAAATCTGGGAAGAAAAGATAATCTCAATAAGAATGACCGTGAAACATTTGGATTGTTATAGAGCATCTGGTTCACGATGTTCTTTTGGGTAAGAATTTTGAAACGTAAGCACTTGGTGAAAATACGGCTGATTCAGTCTGAAGAAGTGTCTCGACCCGAAACGTCGCCTATTCCTTCTCTCCATAGATGCTGCCTTACCCGCTGAGTTTCTCCAGCATTTTTTGTCTACGCTGATTTAGTTTAGTTTGGTTTAGTCTATTATTGTCACGTGTACCAGGATATAGTGGGATGGTATATTTGGCGATGTCTTAAAACGGAACAAGATATTCTTACTTGCAGTAGCACAACAAAATATGTAAACACAGTTCTCAGTAGACACAACAATATCTGCAAGAAGATCAATATATCTATCTATCAATATTTAAAACTGTGTGTGTGTGTGTGTGTTTCTGCCTGACTTGTGGGTGCCAGCTTTTGATTCGTTGCTACGCCAACACCAGACGCAGAAACGCTGAGATTTTTTCCATTTCGGTAGAGATTTCACTTTCTATTCCAAGTATCCACTCCTGATTAAATGTTGTCGTGTTTATGTACACATTTTTAATAAAATCCTTCTCCCCCCCCCCCCACTCACTCATTTTGTCGCCTCCTGCTGGCCAGCGACCATAACGGCTGCTGGCGCCCGCCTCTCGCCTCAAAGACGCCATTTAAAAACAGCCGCACTGCTGAGTGCTGGAATCTTATGTTCGGGAACTGCTTGAGTTGAAGGACCACGTCTCCCGTGGGGGCTACGGGTAGGGAACGGGTGCGTTGGGGGAGCAGACCCAACGGGTCTGCACTTGGTCTAGTTTATATATAAAACAACAACAAAAAAACATACTGGAATGATTGTAGTGAATGGTAGGACTGTAGATCCACTTCTGGGATATCACACACGGTCTTCTCATTCCGGCACTATGTTGCAACTTTAGAGTGTAGTTTAGTTTAAGGTTATTGTCACGAGTACCGAGGCACAATGAAAAGCTTTTGTTGCGTTCTAACTAGTCAGCGGAAATACCATATATAATTACAATCAAGCCATCCACAGTACAGATACAGGGTAAAGGGAATAACATTTAGAGCAAGATAAAGTCGAGTAAAGTCCGATTAAATATAGTCCAATGGTTTCCAATGAGGTGGATGGGAGGTTAGGACCACTCTCTAGTTGGTTTGAAGAAGGGTCTCGACCTGAAACGTCGCCTATTTCCTTCACTCCATAGATGCTGCCTCACCCGCTGAGTTTCTCCAGCATTTTTGTCTAGACTCTCTAGTTGGTGATAGGATGGTTCAGTTGCCTGATAACAGC